>NC_066536.1:14751662-14961662 GCF_024679095.1 Eriocheir sinensis
GTCGTCTCTGATTTTCTTCTCATTAAGGTTATATTGCTGTTTTGTTTTGCTTTTTTTTCTTGCCTCCTTTTCTTTTTTCTTTTCTTCATTTTTTCTTTTCTTTTTTTCTTTTCTTCTCTTTTGTTTTCAGTTTTGCTTTTGGTTTGCTGTTTTGTTTGTTTTTGTTTTTATTTTTCTTACGGTTGTTCTTTTGTTGTCTCTTTCCCTTTCTTTTTTATCCAAGATCTTTCATTTTTCTTTCCTTTTTTTTTTCCTTTTTGTCGCTTGCTTTGCCTCTTTATAGAAATCATGTGTTTCCTTTTAAAGACGAAGAAAAAGGAGATTATTGTGCCGTCTACTCTCTGGAGAAAAAAAGAGAGGAGAGAGAGTAGCAAGAGAGAGAAAAGCAAGAAGAAGAGTAATTGGATCCTCTGGCAGCATTCAGAGCCACTTGAGGAAGTCTGGATCGCTTCTCATTCTGTTTCCAGCCCTGTTTCAGCGTCTCAGGAGGAGCAACGCCCTTCGCTCTATTCACCTCCATCTCCTCCTCATCTCCTCTTCTTCCTCCTTGATCGCCCGTCCGCTCTCTACTTAACGCCAGCCAAACCGCCGTGTTAGAAAGGCGCCAAATCGTAAAATGGAATCAGCTGCAGTAAAATTCGCTTGCGGTAACCACATGCTTCTTGCTCCACCTCCACCCCTGTCTCTCCCCCCTCCCCGCAGCTGATGCCTGACTGATCTACTTCGGGGAGGAGGAGGAAGGAGGGAAGAAGGAGAGGCGGTAGCGGTGAGGGAGGCTGCGTGGTCGTGGTGGTTGTTATTGGAATGGTAGTGGGGGTGGGGTGGAGATTTTGGTGATGGTGGTGAGGTCTTGTGGTGATGGAGGTTGTAGTGAGCAGGTGTGGTGGTAGGGGAAGTGGTGGTGGTGATGGGAGGGAAGTTAATGGCAGTGGAGGTGGAGTTGAGGTTACGGTGATAGTGGTGATGTGTGGAGGTGAGGGAGGTTATATTGGTCATGGTTGTGGTGAAACAGGGTAGTGGGTCTTGCGTGGTAGTAGTAGTAGCAGTGTTAGTTGTGGCAGTGGAGGTGGAATTGGGTAATGGTGATGGGAAGAGTCCAATGGTGGTGGTAGCAAGTTACGGTAGGGAGAGGTAATGAGAGAAAGGTTCATGGAGGAGGGAGGGAGAGAGGGAGAGAAGGAGGGAGGGAGGATCTTCGGGGCTACTGATGGGGTGCCGCGGGGTGCTCGCTTGGGTCATCATGCCCCTAAATAACCACCACTCCCGCAGCACCGAGACTAAGCCCGTATTCTTAAACCTCTCGTTGCCTCAGTTCGCTCGTTCGAAAACCCTCTCGTGGAAGTTCTTGGGGTTTTCAAGGGCTGTTTTGTGATGCTAGTGATAGTTGTACTCGACTTCTGCACCATGAAAGGAAAAATCACCCATGGAAGTTCGGTTAATCTTCACATACATAACCCCCCCCCCCCCCGACACTTTCCCCTCCTCCAAGCTGTTATGTTGTTATCTCCCTCTAGCTTAACCTATTAGAGTACTGTAAGTAGCAACATCCCCCACATGCCAAGTTTCATTCTAGCTCACTGCTCCAACTTTCCTATGATTCTATGGTTCCGCGTCTTGTCTTCAACGCCGTCAGACTCCTCCTCCTCCTCCTTTTCCCGTTCCTCTGTGCCCAATCTATCCCTTGCAATCCCTCCCGGCAAGCCACCTAACCGACCTTTCCTTTCCCTCACCACCACTGTCATTCCCGCCGCCGCCGCCTTTCCTTCCCGTCCCTTCCCGCGTCCACGGCCCCCACAGGAACCATACGGAGCGACGCACGCCCGGCCACCAGCACCCAA
Source organism: Eriocheir sinensis (assembly GCF_024679095.1). Taxonomy (NCBI): domain Eukaryota; kingdom Metazoa; phylum Arthropoda; class Malacostraca; order Decapoda; family Varunidae; genus Eriocheir; species Eriocheir sinensis. The sequence goes on from NC_066536.1 coordinate 14,753,501, forward strand.
ACCTGTTCCCCTTGCATCCCGCGCCGCCTCACCTCCATCCACCATCCTTATCACCGGCGTCATGACAGGGCGCTGCTTGTCTCCCCCATCGACGCCGCAACCTGCTGTATGCGGCGTAAATCTCGCTTCGGCAACTCTACAGCAGGTCGGGAAATAAGAAACCCCACCGCCGCCTCGCCCTGGCAATTACGGGAGCGAGCGTGTAACCGGCGGGGATGTGCTCCTTGGCCGCGGCGAAACGGTGTAATGTAGGGACACGATGCGGTGGATCCTCACGTGTTGGAGAGGTACATACAAGAAGACAAAGGTGAACGAGCGGAGGGTTTCTTTTTTGTCTGTCGAGCTGGATTTCTTTGCTTTCTTTTCTCTCTTTTTCTCTCCCTCTCTCCGTCCCTGACCCGCTGCGTTCTCTACCCTATCTTAAGTTACTGCAAGCACACACGCCACACGCACACACACACACACACACACCTGTCCGTCTTCTCGCGTGAGGAGTGTTATTAAGGGTGTTTGAATACCTTTGGACGGCTTCGTGGCTCTGAGAGGTCGAGGTGCAGGGGGTTCACATGAGTGTTTGGGTTAGCTTTGGTCTGTTCGCTGGCTGTTAAGAGGTCAGCGTCCGGGGAAGTCTTAAGGGTGTTTGGGTTAGCTTTGGTCTGTTCGCTGGCTATCAGAGGTCAGCTTCCGGGGTGGCAGCGACCATCAAGACCCACACACGGCCATGAGTTAGTTAAAGGTCCATATATTTAAACGATTCGTGCTCCCATTACGACATTTCCCAAGACAAGGGAGGGTATGTACTGTAGGTGGGTGAGTGTACGTTCAGCATCTTTGCCCCTCAGTAATCAGGGTTCGCATCCGTCCTGTAATCTTCTTGTCCTGTACACCCCACCGCCCCTTGCCTGGCCTTCCCTTTCCCTACCTTACGCAACCTTATCTAACCTTATTTCAACTCCCCTTGCCATACTTTACATCGCCTTAACTTAGCGTACTTTATTTACCTTTCCTTATTTTACCTGGCACTAACTTACCTCTGATCACCCCTCACCACACTCCCTCGCGTGCTTCGTCTTGCCTTAACTCACTCTGGACACGCCTTTCCTTTTCATCCCTTGCCTTTTTTTATGTCGTAACTTACCTTATCTTGCCTTTCATTAATTTAGCTTTGATCACCTTTCGCCAGCCCACCTTACGCACTCCATCTTCCCTCACTCATCCCTTTGAATTCGCCTTACCTGTTCGTCCTTTCTCTTCCTTTCCCTTCCTTCCCTTCACTTAGCTTCCTCCCTGCCCTTTCCTTCCCATTATTTAACTTCATTTCTTCCTTTTCTTCCCTTTACTTAATTTCATCTCTCTTCTTCTCCTCCCCTTCCCTCTCCTTTCTTTCTCTAACTTACCCTCTCCTTCCCTTCAGTTACCTTCATACTTTCCCTTTCCTTCCCATTACTTATCTTCCTTCCTTCCTTTCCTTCCCTTTACTTAACTGCATCTCTCTCCTTCTCCTTCCCTTCCCTCTCCTTTCCTTCATTTACCTTCATCCCTTCCCTTTCCTTCCCTTCATTTACCTTTATCCCTTTCCCTTTCCTTCCTTCCTCTTCCTTTCATCCTTCCCTTTCTTTCTCTCCTTTCCTTGCTTTTCCTTCTTTCCTTCTCCTTCCCTTTCCTTTCCTTCTCCTTCTCGTTCCTTCCCTTGCTTTTCTCTCTTTCCCCTTTCCTTTCCTTCTCCTCCCTTTCCATCCCTTCCCTTGCCTTTTCTTCCCTTCCCGCTCCGTCCTTTCCCTTACTTTACCTTACATTACCTTACCTTACCTTGACATCACATCACCTTATACTTTCCCTTACCTCAGCTCCCTAAACACATCTTCCCTTCCCTCCCCTCACCTTACCCTACTTCACCTAGCCGTCCCTTGCGCCATCTTATCTTACCCACGCTCATCGTATCTTACTTACCTTATTTCTCCCTTCCTCGCCCTTTCTCACCTCAACCAGGAAGAGAGAGGGAGGAAAGGAAGGAAAGACATCTGGACTAAGTAATATAAGCTCTCCCTCCTTACCTGAACGAGGCAATGCTCTCATCCTCTCTTTCCTTCTCTTCCTCCTCCTTCTCCACCTCCTCCTCCATCTCCCTCTATTACTCAATCACAGTACCTCTTTTGTGTCTTCTTTCTTATGCAGTGACTCCCCTTCTTCCCCAGCGCAGTGCCTTTCCCCTCATTTCCTCCTTCTTTCAATGCCTCATCTTTTTTTCGTCTCATCCTTCTACCTCTTCGTAACTCGCCCGCTCATCCTCCTGCCATCCTCTCTCAGTGCCTCACCCTCTTCTCCCACTCCTGTCCTGTCACCCGTCGCTATACAGCCTTCATACAACCTCACACCTTCCTCTCCTTCCCTCCATGCAGTGCCTCCTCCTCCTTACTTTCCCTACAGTGCCTCATCCTTACCTCTCACACTCGTCCCTGCTACATCCTCTCCTCATACACCCTCGTACCCTTCCCTCCTTCCCCCATACAGTGCCTATCCCTCCCTACTCTCCCTACAGTGTCTCACCCCTCACTCTCTTCCCCCACAGTGCCTCACTACGACCTGGTGAAGCTGCGGATGCGACACAAGCGCAGCGCGGACGGTGACGTGGTGCGCAGTGTCCATCTCCGCGCGCTGGGTTCCTCGAAAGTGCTCAACCTCCGCCCCAACCTCGACCTCGCCCGCCCCGTCCCGCTCTTCTACGCCGACCGTGATGACCATGGCGGCGTCACCGTCACGCCCACCGACCACGTGAGTCCTCTTGAGTAGTTCTGTGAAAGTGAGGTGAAGGTGAAGAGGAGCTAGAAGATGAGTCACTGGGATTTAGTTTTTAATGACTTTTCTTACCAGTCAAGATAATGAATAATTGTATGAAGGAGGATATGGTGTCCAAAGTGTATAATTAGTTTAGTGAATATTTTTTTTAAACTTGCAAAATATGTATTTTTTTCTTTTCTTATTAATACCATAACAGGCTCTCTTCATCCTCTTTATGACACATGCTGCAGGCTTTCATCCCACACTTGACCAGAACAACTTTATTCAACCATTAACATCTTCGCCAATGTCAGAAGTTTGCATGAAAGAATGAACCGTTGAACATAGACCTACTTAGTTACCTTGGTGTCCATCATGCCCTGCACTGTTTGTCCTCCTTCCGTCCTGCTGTGCTCACTCAATAACGCCTCTCGTCCCCTCCCGCAGACCGAGGACCTGGGGGTGCCGCACCAGGACGAAGAACACATGGCGGCCATCACTGTGTCCCACCACCCCGACACTGGCGCCCTGCTGCTGGTGAGTGCCGCCGCTGCCTGGGCCAAGACGGGGGAGCTTAAGGGACGGGAGGGGGTGTCAGGGGCGTGGAACTGGGGAACGGAAAAGAGGAGGAAGGGTTAGGGGGTTGGGTGGGTAGAGAGGTCAGGAAAGGAAAAAAAGAAGCAAAGGTAGCAGGGAACGGGAGAGTATTATAAAGGCGACACACGAAGAAGTGGAGGTTGGGGACACGTAGGAGAAAAGGAAAGACCAAGAAAATGAGAAAGTACAGGGAAGGAAACATGAGAGAAGTGAATATGAAGAGAACGAAAGTAAGGCAGGAATCGACCTTAAAGCTTAAAACTTAGAATATCAAAAAATAGCTGAGAGAAAAACATATTCGAGAAGTAAATGATTACGAGGAGGGAATAAAATAGGTAATAGTTCAGTTAAGAATAAACGCTGCCAAGAAGTAAGAAGAGAAAAACTAGGGAGTATTATATGGAAGGAATGGTGGAGAGGTGAGGAGAATGGCGACAATATGGAGGGTGGCGCAAAGGGAGGGACGTGAGCGGAGGAAGGCGTCGGTTATGGAAGATTAGAAGATATCACAGTGACGGAGACAGCGAGGAGGCAAAAGGAGAATGGAAGGAAGTGGAGGAACGTGTAAAGAGAACGATTCTAGTGCTCCCTAAGGTAACGTGGAAGGGAGAGGAGAGAGGAAAAGAGGCTGGAGGAGGTGATGGGGATGACACGAATGGAGAGGAAGACGAAGAGGAAAAGACACTACGCCAAAACTGTTATTGTTATTTAAAAGGAAAAGTTAGACACACACACAAGAAAAGGAGAACTACAGGATTATTATGTATACGAAAATGCTACTAAAGTTACATATTAAAAAGTAGTAAAAAAGTAAATGCAATGACTCTCTTAGGGAAACAAGAGTGGTGAGAATGGCACACGGTAATGACTAAATATATTAACTGGTAGAGCATAACAAAGGAACGGCAATGCATTTTCAAGGAGGAGAACATAAAAGAAAAAGAAAGGTAGCAATCTGAGCGAAATGAAAGAAACAGAAGATGGCGTTAACTAAAGACTGGACATAATAACTGAGAGAACATAGCTAAATAAATCTGAATATAATAAGATAACAAAAAGTAGGTCTGAGTGAACGCAAAAAAAATACTGATGAAAAAGACATTAGCGAGAACACAACAAAGGAATCTCTGCTAATCTTTAAATGACAGAAGGATGAAGAGAGGGAGAACAAGGAAAGACAAATGAGGGATTGACAAGAAACAGAAGCAAAAACAAACGGCACAAAAAAGAAGATGATATAAACACTGTCCTCCACTTTACCTGTAGCTTTTTGGGGCTGTGGTTCCTCCAGGTGAGACGCGCGGTGAGAGAAGCCTTAGGACGGTACTCTCAGACTCCTCAGACTCTCTCATCAATTTCCAAAGGCCAAAAAGGAGATCAGTCGGGTTCTAATGAGTGATTCTTTACGTTCATGGTCCAGAAGAAGGGTCATACTACCACCAGGGTCATAAAGGTACCTCTGGAAATACCCCAAACTCCTACGAAAGCCTTGTCAAATATGTGTACTTGGGCGTCGAAGTGTTTTAAGAATATGAACCTTAGGACTAGAAGATGTCTGGGCCCAACACTCCTTCCCTCCCTCCCTCTCCCTCTCAGTCTCCTTCTCCCTCTCCCTCTCCATCGGTCCTTCTTCGATCTTATCTCTCTGTTTTTAGCATTCATCATTTTTTTTCTGCCTCTCAAGCGTTTCGTCGATGGGCCGCGATACAATTTAGTTCTAACACGTGAGGCCACCTGGACACCTGCTTCACCGGGGTAATTAGTGAGGCCCAGGTGTGTGTGAGGGTGGGGAGAGTAGGAGTGTTTAGGGGAGGTTGGGGTGTGTGTGTGTGTGTGTGTGTGTGTGTGTGTGTGTGTGTGTGTGCGTGTGTGTGTGTGTGTGTGTGTGTGTGTGTGTGTGTGTGTGTTTGTGTGTGTGTGTGGCCGGAATTCCTCATCAATATTCCTCGAGAATCGCTCCTATTCTTTTACTTCCTTTCGCTCCTCCTCCTCCTCCTCCTTCTCCTCCTCCTCCATCTGCTTTCGCTTTTCCTTCTCTTGCGTGTCTGTGTGTGTGTTTTAATGAACTAATCCAGCGGTGAGTGGCAGTCGTAGGATATAATTACTGTTTTAGCTTTCTTTACTCTTTGTTTGTTTTATTTTTCCAGACACACAACCTTACAGCCTCCTAAGTTTCTCGCTTTAACTCTTCCTCTCTCTCCCTCTTTCTCTCCTCCCTTTATTCCTTCCTTAGTGTTACTTATTGTATCACTAATCATGCACGATATACCTGTCCCCTTTCTCCATACAATCAACCCCAACACCTGAGGCTACCTGGTCACCTGCTCTCCCCGGTAATTAGAGAGGCCCCACCTGCCCTACCTTACCTTTCCTGTTTGAGAGAGGACCAGAGAAGCGTGAATGTTGCCGCCAAGTATGTAGGAAGAGAAAGAAGGAAGACGAGTTAAGAGAAGAATGTGAGAGACTGAAAGAGTTACATCGGGCGAAGGAAGAAAGGAGAGGAAAGGAAATGGGATAAATGAGAGCGTACGAGAGGAGAGAGAAAATAAGTTAAAAGAAGAAAGAAAGGGCGAAGGAAAAAAGAAGGGGAGAGAAAATAGGATAGATTAAATAAGTTCGATAAAAGGAAGAAAGCGAATTAAAAGGAAGAAAGGAGAGGAAGGGAAATGGGATAAATGAAAGGGTGCGAGAGGAGGGACAAAATAAGTTAAAAGAAGAAAGAAAGGGTGAAGGAAGAAAGGAGAGGAGAGGATATAGGATAGATTAAAGAAGTTCGATAAAAGGAAGAAAGCGAATTAAAAGAAGGAAGACAGAAGAGGCAAGGAAATAGGATAGATGGAAGGAGTTCGACGTGAGGAGGAGGAGGGAGAAAGAGGGAGAGAAAAGAAGGGAGACAGGATGAAGGAAGTACCTCTGCCCTCTCCTTCCTTATCTTCATCCCTCACGCACCCTCGTCCTCGTGTGTCTGTTGTCCTCGTAAAACTATCACCCTCCTCTTCCTCTCTCCTCCTCCTCCTCTTCCTCCTCCGCCTTCTCCTCGCGTGTGACGGTTCCATCAGGCCCGAGTTCATGTTTATCGCCGCCGCCCCGCTCACTCAGCAGCTCCCCAAGCCCTTCTTTACGGCCTTGTGGTCCGTGCGGCGCTCAGGGGGCATGTTTGGGGCAGGTTAGCGTTAAAAGCCTTCCTGGAATGTCTTGTTTTTGAGGCTAGAGGAATGCACTGTTATAGGGATGTGAATAATGGTAGTTTTTTCTATTGGTTGTTTTCACTGTTGTTTTTAAGTGTCTGATATGTTCATTACCAAATCTCTATACGTGTCGTCTTCGTTATGCCTGTCATTGCAGTAACTTCGAGTACTATAGGTAAAAGGCTTATGGATGGTGATCTCTTATGACTTGCTTTCCTCTTTTTCATCCTTTACTTTGGCGCATGAACACGGTGATGGCTTATGATGCTCCCGCGGCCCTCTGTACGGAAAGGCTCACGATTCCCACCCTCACGACACCCAACGAGGAACAAACTTTTTATCGGCGTCTTCATCCTTTCCGCCAAAAGCTCGCCGGCTCCCTGATGCGGCTGTAATCACCTCATCCTTGCCTTATAGTGACTGTTCCGTGCCTCATAACGACCCTTACCCCGCAGGACGGCACGGTAGGCGAGGAGCTGGTGGTGCGACCCCTGCCCCCGTCCCTCCATCAGGTGGCGCGGGGCGAGGAGGAGGCCAACATCAACCAGCTGTCTCCGGACGATGAGTTCTTCATGGACCAAGACCCCGGTGGACTTGAGGACCCGATGGTGTTCAGCGACGGACTCCCTCTGGCGGGCGACGACAACACGGGCTCCTTACTCGACCTCCAGCAGCAGTGAGTCCTCGTCCCTCGACCCTCACTCTTCATTCTTTGCCATTTCTCTGTCACTCCTCATTCCATCGCATCTCTCAATCTCCTCTCTTCTCCATATCTTCTCTCTATCTTCTCTATCTCTCTCCTCTCCATATCTTCTCTCTACCTTCTCTATCTCTCTCCTCTCCATATCTTCTCTCTACCTTCTCTATCTCTCTCCTCTCCATATCTTCTCTCTGCCTTCTCTATCTCTCTCCTCTCCATATCTTCTCTCTGCCTTCTCTATCTCTCTCCTCTTCATATTTTCTCTCTACCTTCTCTATCTCTCTCCTCTCCATATCTTCTCTCTATCTTCTCTATCGTTCTCATCTATCTTCAGCTACAGCAATAACCTCGTCTCATCGCATGTCTCCACTCTCCCTCATTCCTCACCTCTCACACTTTGCCTCTCTTCTGTCACCCTTCACCACCTCGCTCATGCTCACCACTCGACTGACAGACACAATAAGCTGCTGTTCCTTCCTCCCCTCAAGCATCCTTTCCTCCTTGCTTACCCTTTAAATTTCTTCCTCATCCTTTTCACCACTCCATCGTATCTCATTCCTTACCCTTCACCTCATTTCCATGACATATTAAGTCTCCTCTTCCACTTCATTCACCTCTAATCCATCTCTCTTCCTCTTTTCTTTGTTTCTATCTCTCTCTCCCTTCGCTCTTTGCTTGTCGCCCATCACCCCTTCATTACCTCATTCCCTTCACCGCTTTAGTTCCCTTCTTAGACTTATAATAGTGTGTCCTCAGCCCTTCCCACCTCATGCACCTCATCCTCACTGCTAACCCTTCACGCTTCCTGTGCTTCACCACCCGTCACCTTGTACCCGTCACACCTTGCGTCTCCTTCCTTAACGGGGATCATGTTTCTTAATGGTCCCTCTAAACGAGAAAAATGAGAAAAAATCATCACTCACACAAACCATTTCATAATAAGTATCAAAGCATTTGTGATCAGTTTATGTATCATCTATTATTGGGGGGTTTATATCATGGCACAAATTTGGCCCGTCGCTGCTACCGGGTTAACCTTCACTAGCAGTAAGTCCTCGCTCCTTCGCCCCTTTTCCGTCTCATTCTCCCATTCACCCCTCATCCTTTGCGACCCGTCCCTCACCCTTCAACCTTTTCCTCATATCCATTTACCTTTTGCATCATATTCCTCCTTCTCCAGTAGCAGTCAGGCCAGGTCCTTCTATCCTTCCCTTATCCTTCTTACTTCGTCATTACCATCTTACTCTCATCCCTCGCCCCATCTTCCTTCACCCTCTCACAGCCATTATTTCTCGCATCATCTCATCCCCCTCCTGTAGTATTAAGTTCACGTCCCTCTACCCTTCCCTACTCTTCTCTCTTTAAGTCTCATCCGTCAGCCTTCCTTCCCTTGCATCCGTCACCTAGATCAAGCCAGCAATACAACGTCGTCTCCATTTCTGCCTTCTGTCTTACCCTTTGCCCCTCGTTTTTCCTTTATCTATCATTAATTTCTTGAACATCCGTCACTTCTTGCTCTTCCTCCTTTCACCTTGTCCTCCAGTTCACCAGCGCCCGTCTTTAGTGCCTGGAAGAGCTGCCAACCCTTGCTGTGTTATCTGTACCACGCAGCAGCTCGCCAAATTAAACATGAGCTGCTGGTTGTGTCGAGTATTCAAATATATGCACGGCAATTTCGGATCTCCAAAGGTGAATTTGCTAGTAATAACTTTTTTTCTTTCCCTTGCCGCCTCGCCTATCGCAGACAAGAGGACAACTCCGTCAACAGGACGCTGCCCGAGGGCCTGACGCTGCTGAGGCGCCGTCGCGAGAGTGAATCCGAAGGTTACCACATCGTGTACCGCCGAGCCGTCCCCGCCGTGGAGACTGACTACGGTGAGTCCCCTTACAGACTTTGGTGAGTCAGAATGATGCCTCCAGAAGTGAAAACAGTGAGTCTCCACCAAGGTTGCCTGAGAAGGAAAAGTCAGGGCGATGTAACTTGTGTGCTGCTGGAAGCCCTGGCGTGTCGCGGAGGCCCCTCGGCTCTTCCTGGGATCCTTGGGCGCCCCGCCGCGGCTGTGCCCTCGACACTTGTTAGCAGGGGAACAAAGTATCAGGAACCCACACGCGAACTCCTCTTAAAGGGATAAAACATGACATTAAGCTGGAAATGAGAGGAGCGGCGCGGCGGGTCACGGCTCTCCGGGGTCGGCCGAGGAGGGTACGAGTCCATCTTGACGTCATGTTTGTTGATCAAGACTTACGTCAGGCCGTGTTGACTCCCGGCGACCTTGGCGTGTTGGCTTTGCATAATTATATAAACCCGTGTTGACTCATTTGCACAGCGTTAATGAATATGGCGTTGGAGACAAAGTAACAAAGCCTAAGGAGATTAAACGAAACTTTTGAGCTAAACTGGTGATGGTGGTGAGTGTGGTGTCGGTGGTGGTGACGGGAATGGTGATGAAGATGGAGGCTGCAATGCTGGCGGCGGTGATGGTGGTAGTGACAGTGAGAACCATGAAGAAAGTTCGTCGGCCAGTGGGGGTCCTCACTGGCTCCACTAACGCTTCTTTAAAACCAGACGGAGGCATAAAGAGGCTGCTAAGAGGCCCGAGACGGATGCTGGGTGCGGGCAGTCACCTCTCAGGGCGCTGGAGAAGAGGGGGGTGAGGGTTATGGGTGCCTAGACGGGCCTACGGGTGCAACACACTAACGCCGGGACCTCGAGAACATTGGCGCCTTCGTGTTGCTGGGGGAAGGTTGTGGCGCCAAGGGTAGTGTGTGTTTGGAAGGGGGGAAGGGAGAGGGAGGAAAAGGGGAGTGTGTGTGTGTGTGTGTGTGTGTGTTCCAGGTTAGATGGCGCTCTCATGTTTCTTTTTTCTAGTTTATCATCAAAATTCACCGTCATACAATCTTGTTCATATGATTTTCTTAAGAGGGAACTGAAACCCACGTAGGCAAATCAAAGCAAATAATTCTAAGTGTATTTATCCGAGTTATTGTTTGCCGAAATAAATATAATCATTTGCACTCTTTTGCCCACTCTTCTGAACTCTTTTATAGGGGCTGTGATTGGGGGGAGGGGGGGGGGGGGCTATATTTTCCCCCTTGAGATGCTTCCTTTACTGTTAAAAAAAAACGCGTCCTCTCTCCAATGGTTACCTGTGAGGCGACAAAACAAACAAACAAATAAAGAGAAAACCCACCGTCACTCACCTACCTATTTGTGAAGCCGTTATCGGGAGCCTCTTCGTCGGCCAAAGGCGTTTTAAGACTCTCGACTTTAATTAAATGGAAAAAGTTCGTGGAGTGGGTGAGATAATCGGACGACTTTCCCGCCGACTCACTCATAACGCGGGACTAAAAAATAAAAAAAAAATAATAAAAAAAAAAAAAAAAAATCAAGGTGGAGAGGAGGAAACAGATCACCCGCTGTTCACCCGCCATCCACGTCACCCACCCACTCACCCACCTACCAGCCCTCTCTACCGCCAAAAAACACCCCTTTCATCCGCACACCGAACCTACCAACCCAGAAATCCACACCACCACCCACTTACCCATACCACCTTCACCACCCAAACCACCCCACCACCCATTCACCCACACCACCCCACCACCCATTCACCCACACCACTCTCGTCATACACGCAGTTGTCAAAAAGGTGGATATTGCGACGCTTGTGAATTTGGATGGTGGTGGTGATGGTGGTGGTGGTGGTGGTGATGGTGGTGGTGGTGATGCTGGTGGTGGTGATGATGGTGGTTCTTGCGTCTCAACAGCCTTTAAATCGCTATATTGAAATCCCTCGCATCTGTTTATTCTTCCTTCCTTTACTCTCTCTCTCTCTCTCTCTCTCTCTCTCTCTCTCTCTCTCTCTCTCTCTCTCTCTCTCTCTCCGCTTCTTCACAACCCTATTCGTCAGTCAGACAGTGCTCCGAAACAATGCTTGCACCGTTTTCTTTCGCTCGTTTTTTTTCCTTTGAGGGGGAACTTGCGGGGTCAGGCTAGACGAGTTTGTGTAAGCGAAGGAATTTCCGGGGCGTCTTTGATTTCATTGAGTTAGCGTGGCTTGCGGCGCAGCGGTGGGTGGCGATGAGTGATGGGGCGGGTTGGCTGACGGGGCAGACTCCTTCAGACGGGGCACCAACACCACCGCTCGCCTGGACCTGCCCTTCTGCCCTCTGTTAAAGTCATTCAGTTGAAAAATGCCATTGGGCCTGTACATCCCCCTACGGTTCGAAGGTGTTTCCAGGCTGTGACTCAATAAACAGTCAGTCATTCAATGAGGGAAGTTGATACAAAAATCCCAAGAGGCGTTGAACTTATAAAAATGCTGTTGGTAAATCGTACGCCATCAGTCTTCAAGAGCATTTCATTCAGTTATCAATGGTTTGGGAGGTGGCATTCAGTTCTTCAGTATATCAAAGCAACAGTAAATCCACAAACTCTATCGTTAAGCGCAAGTCGTTAAGCACATTAGTTGCCGTAAGAACCCTCGTCGATCATGCGGTGTTTTGATGGCTTCAGGAATAGACTGGCCAGCCTCGGCGGTATCAGGGAAGGAGTCAGTCAGTCTTGCGATTTCTCAGTAGCTTCAGGGGTCGAGCGAGTGAGTCAGAGGCGGATGAACCATTCTCCCAAAAGTTGTCTGGGGCCTCGTGGGTCGGGTGGTGCCTCCCTCCTTGGCCTGTTGAGTGGACGAGGGAGTGCGTGCCTTGCCTCACACACACACACACACACACACACACACACACACACACACAAGCCGCCGCCTCACCCTCCCTCGCCGTTAGTCCCGTAAATAAACTGCCCCAGTGTGCCGCCCGTGGTTGAGGCAGGCGATCCACGTACTCCTGAACCGCTCCTCCTCCACCTCCTCATCCTGTGCCTTCTTCTCCTCCTCCTCATCATCATCATCATTTTTTTCATTCATCTTACTTTTCATTCGGTTTTTTTTTCTACCCTTTTACTCTTCCTTCTTATCATCATCGTCATCCTCATTCTGCGCCTTCTTTTTTTTATCCTCATTCTCATCATTTATTTTCTTATTCTTATTTTTTGGTTAATTCTCTCTCTTCTTCCTCCTCCTCCTCCTCCTCCTCCTCCTCCTCGTCTCGCCGCGGGCCTCCGGTAGTTAGAGTAAGGAAAGTTATGAGGCTGAAGAACACTCCCGTTGACCTCTAAGAAACCAAACCAATCCCTAAGGACCATAGCCACGCTGAGACCCCCTACGCCCCCTCCCTTCTCTTTCTCCGCCCCCTCCATCCATCCTCCCGCCCCCTAGATGAGTCCCTGAGGAGGCTTGAGGACTTAAGGACCCCCTGAAGGTGGCCCTGAAGTGTGCCTGGAGCGGCCTTTGTCCAGCGTGTTTGTTTCTCCGCTGACGGTCAATTGGGTGTCAGGGGTCGATGCCTCTTTGGGAATGTTGACGAGGCTGCTGAGTGAGGAAGCTCGGGCGTGTTGGTGTTGGTGGTGGTGAGGGAGGCTGATGAGGCGGGTTGGTTCTGATTGGCTCCCGTCTTTCTTTCTCCTCTTCTTCTTTTCCTCTTTTTCCTCTTCTTCCTTCTCTTCGTATTCCTTTTCTTCTTCATCTCTCCTCTTTGTCTTTCTTTTCTTCCCTTTTCTCTCTTTTTCTTTTTCATCTTTCTTATCTTCGTATTCCTCTTCTCCTTTCATCTCCTCATCTTCATCTCCCACTTCTTTCCTCTCTGTTTCTTCATTTTCCTTCTCTTTGTTTTCCTCTTTTTTCTCCTTTCCTTTCTCCTTTATCTTCCTTCTCTTCGTCCTCGTCTTCTTCCCATTTCCTCTCTTTTCCATTCTCCTCATCTTCGTCTTCTTCATCTCCTTTCCTCTCCTTCAACTTCTTCCATCTTGCCTTCCTTTCCCCCTTTCCTCTCTCCTTCACCCCTCTCCTCCTCCTGCCCCTCGTCTTCGTCCACGGTTCTGTACCATCATTAACACGACCTTTCCTTCCGTCGTTATCCCCATCGCCATCGTTGTCGGCCGTCATAGCGACCAGCCCCGTGTGTTTAATTGGAAGGGCGTCACTCATATCGCCGCCTATCATGATCGGGGCGCAGGAGTGAGACGTTCATGAGAGGTAGAAAAGGGCTAAAGAAAGGAGATGAAGGGGCGTTCTAGAGACGAGGTGGTGAATGCGGAACAGAGGACGGGAAGGGAAAAGACTGGAAGGAGAGAGAGAAAAAAAAGATGCCGTTAGAAGCGAAGAGAAAACGAAACGAAAGTGAGGAAGGAGAGAGTGGGAGAGAGAGACAGAGAGACGGACAGGAGCGAGGCACTAGGAGGAATAGCAAGAGTGGCAGGAATAGCAACCTTGAGGATAAATGTTGAGGAGAGGAGGAAGACAGGAGGAGGAGGAGGAGGAGAAGGAGGGAAAGGTATGGTTGGGGAGAGATGGGACGAGCAGCTAGAGGCCCGGGGCGTGGGGAAGGCCAGACAGTAACCAGACAAGACTCCGGGAAAGGTTAGCCACCCACCCACTCGCCCACTCGGTGAAAGTCAGCTCGCCCGCCACCCACCCGCGCCGCCCCAACGCTCCACACTTTACGGGGACGTGTACAGCCGCCCCTGACTCACCGAACACCGCCCCGGCCGCCCTCCACGTAATTACTGTACGTACTCCATTCTGACAAGCACTCCTACTCTGTACTTAGCGCTCCTCCGCCGCGTTTCACATCCCTTGCGATATTGCTCGTAATGTTGACGTTGTAAGCGCCGCCGCCGCCGCCGCCTCATCGCCGCCCCAAAATGCACGACCTGGCCAGTAAACGAAAAATACCTCCTGGATTTTTTGTTTGGTCTTAGTGTTTCAGTTTTTCTCTAAGCAAATAAGGACTTTCCCAGCTCCTGCCCTTTTCTGAACAGCGCTTCCTTCCTTATTATTTTACATTTTCTCCGCTGTTCTGTCAGACTTTCTTCTCTTCACTCAGTACAGTTCTCATTACCCTGTAAGTTAGTTCTATCAGCTTCTTGTAGACTCCTTATGTTCTTATGTTCCTATCCCCTGCCTCCCCCTTTCTAATATCACTTCCTCGTAACCCTGTCAACTCTATCAGCCTCTTTTAGACTCCTTATGTTCTTATGCTCCTATCCCCTGCCTCCCTTTTTCTTAATATCACTCCCCTCATTACCCTGCTAGTTCTATCGGCCTCTTGTAGACTCCTTATGTTCTTATGTTCCTATCCCCTGCTACTCTCTTTCCTAACATCACTTCCCTCGTAACCCTGTCAGTTCTATCCTGCTACTCTCTTTCCTAACATCACTTCCCTCGTAACCCTGTCAGTTCTATCGGCTTCTTGCAGACTCCTAATTTTCTTACGTTCTTGTCTCTTGCCACTCTCTTTATGGCACTTCCCTCATTACCCTGCCAGTTTTATCGGCCTCTTGTAGACTCCTTATGTTCTTATGTTCTCCCTTGCCTCTCTCTCGTAATCGTGCTTCCCTCCCCACTCTCTCATTTGATATTCTCCACCACTCTGCTGGACTCTCTTTACCCAGCACAGTCACCCTAACCTTGCCCTAGAACATCTTCCTCGACCCACCACCACCTCAGCCACATCCATTCGGGTTCATCTTATCTCCGTGCCTTTCTTTTATCCCTTTCTTCCTCCTTTCCTGCCTCGCTCTCCCTCTTCACCCTTTTCTCTCGCTCTCCCTCCCTCCCTCCTTTCAACACAACCATCGCACGACAGTAACCATCAATACCTCATCCCTCCCTCCCTTCCTTCCCTTCCTCCCCTTACCCTCCCCTCGCCCTCCTCTTCCCATAGCCAAAAGTTAACCAGCCGTCGAACACAATTCAAATATAAACTTGATCACTGCATCGGCGCCGACAGACTCCAGCACCACAGTCCCCGCCCCTTCCCCATCCCTTCTCCGTCCCTTCCCTTCCCTTCCCTTCCCCGTCCCTTCTCCGTCCCTTCCCTACCCTTCCCTTCCCTTCCCTTCCCTTCCTTTCCTTTCCTTTCCCTTCCCTTCCCTTCCCTTCCTTTCCCCTTCATCCCCAGCGAAGAAGAACGACTCTACCTTTTCCGTCGGTGTGTAGAAGGGGTGAGAGGGGCGTGGGGAAGGGCTGAAGGGGAAGGTGTTGAGGCTGTGGGGATGACGGTGGGCCTTGGGGATTGAGGGGAAGGGGAGGCGATGAATGAGAAAGATGGTGGTAGAGAGAGAGAGAGAGAGAGAGAGAGAGAGAGAGAGAGAGAGAGAGAGAGAGAGAGAGAGAGAGAGAGAGAGAGAGAACACGATACACCTGGACGTAACTGGATTAGTCTACTATATTTCGGGTGTTTGTTGATCTCCACCCCCCCCGACCGACGAGGACCCCCCCCCCTCCAACCGACCGACCGAGGCATCCCGAACACTAATGATCCCCCAGTCGGCGACCTCTACACCTCGCCCCGACCGCCCGACCAATACCCTGCTCACCGACAACCCGACAGAAGCATACACACACACACACACACACACACACACACACACACACACACACACACACACACACACACACACACACACACACACACACACACACACACTTGCTCTCTCTGTTTGCTTCTCCACTCCCGTTTATCTCTCCTCTTCCCCTCGCTGTATTTCATATTCATCGGGGCAGCGCGTGACTTGTAAAGGGTCATATTCTCAAACCTTCCGGCACCCCCAAGCACATAGGACATTCAATAAAGCTTTCGTGTGATTTGTGGGCATTTCCAGGGGTAGTTTTATGACCCTGGTGGTAGTTTGACACAGTTTCTGCACCGTGAACGTAAAGAAACACTCAGGAGAACGCGTTTATCCTCACTTTTGGCCTCTAAAAATGACTGAAGTTAGAGAAGGAACCGTCTAAGAACATACATTTAACTAAGCCTTCGTATGATTTCTGGGAATTTCCAGGGGGAGTTTTATGACCCTGGTGGTAGTCTGACAAGTTCCTGCACCACGAACATAAGGAAACACTCATGAGGTCGCGTTTAACCTCCCTCTTGGCCTTTAGAAATGACTGATGTAAGAGAAGGAAGCGTCTAAGAACATACATTTAACTAAGCTTTCGTGTGATTTGTGGGCATTTCCAGGGGGAGTTTAATGATCCTGGTGGTAGTCTGACTAAGCTTCTGCACCGTGAACGTAAAGAAACACTCATGGGGACGCGTTTAACCTCCCTCTTGGCCTTCAGAAATGGAAAAAGAAAAGGAAGCATCTTAGAATATATACCGACCTAATTAATCCCATCCGTCGCCCAGTCACTCACTCCACAAGACATTCCAGCTCTTGACTTCGTTCTGGCAATGCTATTTTGACCTCTAGAAATGACTGATATTAGAGAAGCGTCTAAGAACAGCTACCGATCTTAACCCTTTCGTCGCCTAGTCAGTCGCTCCACAGGATATTCGAGCACCTGGTTTCGTTCCGGCAATGCTGACACACGTTCCATGGAGTTCACACACTTACCTCTCAGGAGCCTTTAGACGCGCTCTGCATCAACATACCCGCGTAAACACAGGCGAGCGGCGGCCACGAGTGAAGGAGTCAGGAAGTGTTGGTGGGCTCGGTTGAAAAGTGGACGGGAAGCGTAAACGGTGGATGGGTGAGTCATGCTAGTGTACATGTGCCTATGTATGTATGTAGTCATGTGTGTATCCGTGGAAGCATGTGTTAGTGTATTTTTATGTGTATGCCTACGTATATGTATCCCTTGGTGTTTTATGTATGTGTTTGTATGTATTTTTTTTATGTATGTATCTATGTATTTCTGTATCTGTTGTTAAATTTATGCCCATCGTATCATCTCAGGACATCACATTATTCCAGGGAAGGGAGATGGGAAGGTCAGAGTGGAGTTGGTGATGGCTATGGGACGAGGGAGGAGGTGATGGTGACGGTGGTGGTGATGGTGGTAACGGAGGCTGTATTGATAGTATTGGTAATGGTGAGGGTAGTGATGGTGATAGTGATGGTGAGGAAGGTTGAAGTAATAGTGATGGTGGGGGGGATTGAGGGCAGCGTACAGGAGGGGGGGTTGGAGGAGGCGGCGGGGGTGGGGGGCGGTGCTGCTCCTATAGTTCCGGCGTGTCGGGGTCGTGGGGAGCGAGGCGAGGAACAGTTGAGGGCTAATCTTATCGAGGCTCCCGACGGGCGACACTGCTCTCCCGTTAGCTCGGCGGGGGGGGCTAGGGGGGGACACAGGGCTAGGGCGATGAAGGGAGGGGAGCGCATGGCTGGGATATGGAAGGCCAGGGTACGGGGGTGATGGGGTGTAGCAGGGAGGGAGAGATGATGGGGTAAAGAAGGGGAGGGGAGGTACGGGGGTGATGGGGTAAAGAAGGAGAGGGGGGTACGGGGGTGATGGGATAAAGAAGGAGAGGGGGGTACGGGGGTGATGGAGTAGGGAAGAGGAGGGAGAGGGGAGAGACCGGGTGTGATCGGGTATAGCGGGGAGGGAGAGTGGAGTACGGGGGTGATGGTATTTAACAGGGAGTGAAAGAGCGGCTCGTGGTCACTTAACACTCGCTGGGGAAGGAAGTGTCGCTTAATTACCACCATTTCTGAGGCTGAGTCACTGGCTTCGGTTTTTCAGGTTTATTTTACGTTTTTTTTCGTCTGGTAGTTCGATCCGCTGACATGTTTTGTTGTTGTTGTTGTTGTTGTTGATGATTTTTTTTTTTTTACAACAAAGGAGACAGCTCAAGGGCACAAAAAAAGGAAACAATAACAAAAAAAAAAACCCGCTACTCGCTGCTCCCAAAAAGAATCCAAAGAGGTGGCCGAAAGAGAGGTTTGTTTGTTTTCTTTGTTTTCATGTGTGACTTTGTTGTGAGTCTCTCTTTTTCATTCTCATTCCCTTCTATCGAGTCAGTAAAATGTGTTACTAGTGAATTTATTGATGCCATTTGTTCTCCTCTACTTCAAAGTTTTTTTTACTAGTCCAGCCTTAAGACTATTCTCCAAGACGGTAAGTTGTAGTAGTTTCTTGATGTTGTTTTCATTATCGCATTTTATTTTCCTCAGTCTTCGGTTGTCCTCATTGGTGCCAGTGAAACCTGCCTCTTTTCACATCCACTAAAGGTTTATAGTCGAGACACCGTTGTTAGTGGCGATGTTCCGATCACCTGCCCCGTGTTCTCTTTTAATTGCCCACATTCAGGAAGTGGCTGACGAGAGAGAGAGAGAGAGAGAGAGAGAAATATATATAAAAGAAAATAAAGGTTCCTGGACCAAAACGTCTTTATATCAGAATAAGGAGGAGAAGGTTATATATTCCTAAACCCCCAATCACCAAACAGAGGGACAGACAAAAAGAAATAAAAAAAACAGACCGTCTATTTTCTTAAGGGAGCCGAGAGTCAATAACTTTTCCCTAAGATCATAATGGCAGCCGGAGAGAGATACAAACTGTTCTCCGGATTAAGTCAACTATCCAACTAGGTACTGGAGAGGGCTATCCTGAAGACCCCAGTGATCCTGCTAGTATCTAACCTCCCTTTCGTTTCCCTAAGATCATAGTGACAAACGGAGAGAGATACAAATTGTTCTCCGGATTAAGTCAACTATCCAACTAGGTACTGGAGAGGGCTATCCCGAAGACTATAGTGATCCTGCCAGTGCTTAATCTCCCCCTCCGTCTCCCTCTCCCGCAGCGTTCATGGAGCCTGACCACATCCCGACCCGCAACCCCGACGCCAGGCCCAGACGCAAGAGGAGCGCGCCCTACATCATTTACCCCGAGATCCTGGTGCTGGTGGACTACGACGGCTACCTGTGAGTGCTGATGCGGCGATGTTGATTAATCTTGGGTCTTTGTTATTGAGTCTTTACCTTTACCTGTACTTGCTCTCAGTGGAATGGGTTACCTGTGTGTTGATACGGGTTAGTTAGTGGGCTTCTGTCTCTGCACGAGTTATTGGGGCTGCAAAGGGCGCAATGTATGGTGAGTGGGAGACCTTTGAGGGTTGACGGAGTGAGGGGACGTGGGGTTCCTCTACTGTACTACTTGTTCCTTCACTCCTTCATCCTCTTCATTTTCTCGCTGCCTCCCACCTATCTTCTTTTCATTAGTGCCTTCATCCCCATACTTTTTCACTACCTTGATTTTCTTCCATACTTTCCTTCCCCGTTTCTCATTCATTCTTCCACTTCTACATCATCTTAGTATCTTCCCGCTTTCCCTCCTTCACTCTCTCTCCTTCACTCCTTTCCTCTCTCCCTCTCCTCTTCCCTCACTCACACACTCCTTCCCCGCAGGCTTCACGGACAAGACAACAGCCAGATCAAGAGCTACTACGTGTCCTTCTGGAACGGCGTGGACCTCCGCTACAAGCTGCTCAAGGGGCCCCGCGTCAAGATCTCCATCGCCGGCATCATCATCTCAAGGGTTCGTATGCGGGGCGGGGCGGGATGGGACTGTGAGGTATACGAATATATCCCCCCACACACTCAATAACGCACCCTTCCCTTCCCCCGGCATACACTCTCCCACACTCACCTACCTCTTCCTACCCCCCCACACACACTAACGCCCCCTCCCCCCACAGAGCAGGGACGCCATGCCCTACCTGGAGAAGAACCGAGTGGGCCGCGACGCCATCGACTCCGCCAAGGCTCTCATCGACATGGGCAAATACCTCTACCAGGAGCGGCGCCTTCCCACCTACGATATCGCCGTGGCCATCACCAAGTACGTGCCGGGGAAGGGGAGGGAGACTAAAGGGTTGGGAGGGAGGGAGGGGAGGGGAGAAAAGGAGAACTGCCGGGTGAAAGGAGAGGGGTGGTGAGACAGGGGAGGAAGGGAAATGGGTGAAGGGAAAGAAGAAAAAAAGGAGGGGAGAAGGGTGAAGGGAAAGGGGAGAAAAGGAGAGGAGAAGGGTGAAGGGAGAGAGGGGAAAAAGGAGAGGAGAAAGGGAGAGTACCTGGGAAAGGGATAGAAGGAAGAAAGGAAGAGGAGAAGGGAGAGTGCGAGGGAAAAAGGAAAGGGTCATGGGAGGGTGGGAGGGGGTAGAGTAGGGAGAGGAAGGATTGAGGTGTAGTGGACACGCTAAAGAAGGGGCGATAAGAAGGGGAGGCGGGAAGAGAGATGGGCGAATGGGGGAATGGAAGCGGAAATAGCTTATTGTTACTGTTATATTTTTTAAGAAAGGGTTAAGTAAAGTAATATTTTTTCTTGATGATTCTTATTTATATAAATGGTAAATGCAAAAGTATGAAATTGCTTCTTTTCAAGAATTTATTTCAAATAATTATGTTTTATGTTTCTTATGTGTGCAGGTGTTTCCTAACTATGGGTTCCTTATGAAGTAAAGTTGCTTTCATTAATTGTCCTCCACTGTGAATGTATGACGTGTGTGAACAGGTGCCACGTGCGCTGCTGCTCCCAACCAGGTGTGCAGCAGGCACGAAGGACGCCGCCTGCTTTGTGGCGCGGCGGGTCACCAGCCCTGAGCCACGTGCCTGTTACACAAAGGTTACTTAAATTTCACCTGGAGATTTAAGACAAAACTATCTTGAAAGTTTCATATTCAAATTTTGTTTTCAAATCTTAATCAGCCTGGCGGCCTCCACGAAGCCTGGGCTGTGCTTGGGTGTTGAGTGATGCAGGTGTTGTGGTGTGGATGAGTCCCAGGTAGTGTTGAGGCAGAGTTGTATTCACATGTCAGTTTCAAGGTGTAGGTAGTGTGAAGGGCAGCCGCAGGTGCCGCCGGGGACGCCTCGTGTCCCTCCGTCTCTAAATTTGTGTACCCCATTAACGCCCCATCCCAGATACGATTTGTGTCGTCGCCGAAAGAGTGGACGGTGCACGACAGGCACAGCCGGTACGTTGCACACACACCGCCTGTCACGCACACGTGCACACAAACACATTGTTCTGCACCAACACGAGTAATACGGTGAAGGATATACTCTTGGGATGTGGTTGTGGCACACTCGCCTTGGCTAGTCTGATAGTTCCCCGTGTTGTGGTGTGCAAGGTATACATTTTCTCTCAGCCAATGGCCAGCCTCATTTTCTATCACACGCTGCCGAGGTAAGTGTCGCGCCTCTACCACCAGACAGACGCTGACCAGACCCACGGGGCAGGGCACGCGAGGGTAACAACAACAACAGTAACAACAACAACCACAACAAACAGTCCTGCCAACACCACCACCACCACACTGGGCTGCTGGTGGTGGGCGCCTGGGAGACAGGAGTCGGGTACACAGTCAGACGCGCCTGTCACACCCTCCCTCATAACGTCTCTCCCCAGCAGCGGCTCAGTCTTAACACCACTAGCACCAGCAGCGGCCTTGCCCTGACGTCACCCTCCACTGACGTCAGCGCTCATGTCAGAACGGCCACCAGCTGTCTGTCTGTCTGTCTGCCTGTCTGTCTGTCAGTCCCGCAGCTCAACTCACGGACACCCCGAAACAATCCCACCACCACCACCGCCTGAATCAACCAACCTGACTTTTCTCCTTGCAGATTAGACATGTGTAGACGCGCTTTCATAGGGGGGGATTGCAACAGGGGGACCGCAGGTATGTGTGCCCTGACTGACCTCGGCACCATCACCATCACCCTCACCATCCCCATCACCATTCACTCCCTCGGCCGCCGCCACGGTTACGCTTCTCTGCCTCTCGATCATAAAGAGTTTGTAGTCAAAACACGTCAGGCACACTCCTCCCTCCCCGCCCCTCCCGTCTTCTCTCTTTCCTCTTCCCCCTCCTCTCTCCCCTCCTGTCCCTTCTCCTTCCTACCCCCTTCACCTCACTCCTCCTCCTCCTCATATCCCCTTTGTTCATCACTATATTTACATTCTCTCTTTTATTAATGTCAGTTCTCTTTTTTGGTAGTCTTTTTTTCATGTCTCTCATCTGTAAAGTTCTTTGATAATGCACATATTAATTTTTATATTAGTTTTTAATCTCACTGACGTAATAAAAGTGTAAAAGCGTCATGTTTTGTACGGCAGAAAGACAGAAACATGAAGTGAGCTCTCGTACCTGACCACACCGTCCCTCCCCGTCCCTTCTATCTCCCCTTATTCCCCTCCCCCTTACCCTATACTGTCCCCTTCCTATCCCTTGCCTTTTTCTCTCTCCCCACTTTCTTCCCTTGCCTTTCCCTCTACCTCCCCTTCCTTCCCCGTTCTCTCTCCTTTCCTCTTTCGCCTCTAATCCCTAAACCCATTCCCTTTACTGCTCCACTTACGTTCCTTAATCCCCTTTCTCTTCCCTTCACTACGTTTACCCTTTCTCTAACAGTTCCTCCTTCACCCTCACTCTCCCTTGTCCTTCATCATCTCTCTCTTTCTCTCATCCGTACTGTCCCTTCCCCTTCTCTCCAACACCCATTCTCACTACATTCCTTTCCCCGTAATCCCCTTTCCTACATCATTTCCCTGTACACTTAATTCTCCTTACTCGTTATATCTCCCTCCTCCCTTCGTTCCTCCACTTATTATTCTCCCTTCCACCACTTACCACTCATCACCCCTTTCTCTCCTTCTCCCCCATTCCTCCACACACAGAGAGAGCGTTCCCTTGGCGGCTGTTCCTTCTCCCCCACCCCTCCATTCCCACCCATTCCCACCCTCACCCACACCCTCTCCCATGCCTAGACACTCAACCACAATGATTTAGACAGCCAGGTAGTCAGTTCAGTGCAGCATTAATGACCTAACCAGATTAATATACCTTGCAGAATTCATATATAGAGATTTATTTATTTTTTTGCTTTTATTTTTAGGTTCCGGGTTTATCCTCTTTCAGTATATGTAATTTTTTTTAGAGTCCACATGTTGCAGTTAATTGTTTTAGTGTTTCTTTTATGTTACTAATGGTGTTGATTATTTGATTATTTATTTGTTGTTGTTTTAATGCACTGTAGTTAGTAGAAGATTAATCAGCCAGTCACCATCACGCTTCACTCTCACTAGCTTCACCATCATTAGCTTCACCATCACCACCCCCTTCACCACCACCTCCCCCTTCACCACTACCACGCCTCAGCACCACACCCGCCACCGCTTTCATCTTTATTATATATTACAATTATTATCACAATTATTATTTACACATAAGATTTTTTCGGGTTGAAGACATAAAAAAAGATATTCCAGACCTTAGATAAGCTTCATGATGACCTAAAAATCACCACCACCACCACTAAACCAGCCAATCTCAATAATCTCATCACCAACACCACCACCACCACCACCACCACCATCACCAGCTGACTTTGACCACGACACCACCACCACCACCACCAATACCTGACTCTACCCACCAAGAAACCCCCTTTTTGTGATGCCCTTTTCCTCCCCTCTCCCTCCCCATGACCTCCTTCCCTCCCTGCCACCCTCCCTCCCTCCCTTGCCCATCTGTCTCAGCACCGCCAACCTCGCCCTCCCCTGCCTCACCCACCGACCTCGACTCTGGTGATCCTCGACTTCCTGGTGTTCTTCTTGACTCCTGAATCCTCTTCCTGACTCTTGAATGAACTACTTTTTGACTGTTGAATGCCGCTCTTGACTCCTGGTGAACTTGCTGACCCTGTATTTTCCTCTTGACTCCATGAATGTACTTACCTCTTAACTCCTCTGTTCCTCCGCTTGACTGTGTGTGTGTGTGTGTTTGGTCTTCTTGATGCACCTATTAACTCTGTATATGGATGGATGTCCCTGTCTGACCTCACGCCCTTGGACCCGTCAGTCTGTGTGTGTGCCTGTGTGTGTCTGTATGTGTGTGTGTGTGTGTGTGAAAGAAACCAGTGAATTAACCCGGACGTCACGGAAGACTCAGATAAACAACTAATTCAACAGAAGCCAACTGAGCAATCTGCGTACTGGACTTTGAACTCATACCCCGACAGAGACTACTTTTTAGGAATGCTTAGACATGGCTGCAAATTTATTTATTTTTTGTACAGCGGTTGACTTTTCTCTCCCTTTGGATCTTGCGTATTTGAAGCAGCCATACATCATTTATAACCCGAAGCGATGATTCCATAATTGACCCTTTCTCGAGGACCTGTCATTATGTTCCGCGACTATGTACAGCTTCAGACACAGGGACGAATCGATTCCCATGCCGAAATAGACCCTGAGTGAACATAAACAAATTTCCAGCATCGATAAAGAGAACGTTGATATTTCGTGTTCCTTTTGAGGCCCCGAGACAGTGTGAGCACAAAGGGACGATCCTGACAGAGTTGTTGCCTTGGCTGCCTCGACTCCTTCCCCCTCAAGGCCCGCGCCGAGGGTGGAAGGCGGCGCCGACGACCCTTACCACACCCTGACTCTTGCATGATCTCTGTGTCTGTCTCTCTCGGTCTCGCCGCCGCCACAGGTGCTGCCCAGGTAAGCTGACGTGGCCCTCCCTTCCCCCTCCCCTGCCTGCCGCCGCTAACGTTGATTCATTCCAAAAAAACGTAAAAATATAAAAACGTTTCTTGATTTCATGCCACGAGCTTCTTTATGAGGGAACGTTTATGAAATGTCGTTTGTTTGTTTGTTTTACTGCCTTATGCGGGTATTTTTGATAAGTTAAAGTAAAGTGTAATTGTCTGCTCACGTAAATTAATGAGATAAGAAAAAATATATAGGCGGGGCAGGGGAGGGTGAAGGGCCTGGCATGTCTAGTCTCTTTGTGTGTGTGTGTGTGTGTGTGTGTGTGTGAGAGAGAGAGAGAGAGAGAGAGAGAGCATGACCGTCTTTTCTTATTCTGTGTGTTGTCTCTCTCTCTCTCTCTCTCTCTCTCTCTCTCTCTCTCTCTCTCTCTCTCTCTTTTTATTTTTACCTCCCACTCAGCGCTGTCCTCGCCTCCCTTCCTTCTCTGTTATGGCCTCATTGTCTTTTAAAGTCTTCCCTCCATCTTCGTGACAGTCTTCCTCCTCTGTCCCTGTTTGCACCACCCTGGCCACTCCCATCCTCACCTCGGGACCACTTGGCACTCTCCCACACTTTGTTATTGTTGTCTTCTTGGCTCTTCTTTCCTCTCATTCACTCAGTTATTTATTCCAGACTTTTTTTTCACTCTTGTTGCCACTTTCTCTTACACACTTACTCCCTTACTCAGTCACGCTGTTACTTACTTACTTGTTCATTCACCTTGGCTCTCTTGATTCATACTGGCTCTTTATTGCACCGTGTACTGCCTGCCTTTCTCATCATGCACCGCTTTCCTTTCCTCTCACCCATCTTTCCATTTTTGTTATTATTCCACCACCACGCTTCATATTCCTCTTTGTCTCATTCTTGTTCTGCCTGTCCTTGGTTTTTCACATCTGAATTTTCACGTGAAAGTGTTTGCTGTGTTTGTTTGTCTGTCTGTCTGTTGTCTGTCTTGCTGTTTGTTGCATGTCACATCCACACAAACATTTATATATTTTTTTTTAAAGTTATCACACACTTGACAACATGAACACCATATATATAAAAAGATATTTTTGTAGTTAAACATTCAGTAACAAACAACTGAAAAAACAACACAAACACACCCACACACACAAAAAAATCACAAATAAGTTATTTGATAAAATTTCTATTTTTTACATGTTAAGTTAAACTTCCTTTTTTGTCTTTAAAGCTTCCATACTCTGGAATGTTGAATAATTGATTTAAAGAATAAATTTCCCTTCATCCTGTAGACAGAGCGAGCCGAGGACACGGCAGATGGTAACCGAAGTGTATTACAAAGAAGCACTTCATGGTATCAATAGTATCCTCGTCAACAGTGAATTGAAGTGTAATTAGCAGTCCCGCCGTGTCCTCTGCTCAGCGCTCTTTTGTATAAATTTCAGTCTCAGTAGTCTGCAGCATAAAAGGCGGACAGCACCTTCTTCAGTGTTTGCTGAGGATTATTTTGTCAATAGTTTCTACTACGGGAAAAAAATAATTGCTTCTGTTGGTTAGTCTTGTTAAGTCCAAAGCCTTTCCGCCTTTCATGCTTTGCAGAATTCGCTTTTGTTGTGTTTTGCTGTAAATTTCACTGCAATAAAAGATCATCCAGTCTTGCATTTACTGTCAAAAAACTCAGTAGCTTTGCTGACGTTCATCTCACCAACCCCTTCACTCCCCAACCTCCTGCCCGTCACCATGAGGCACTGTCTGCTGCACCCCGCCCCCCAGCACCCGCCCAGACCCTCCCACCGTGAAGCCTCGGGTCGCGCGGCGCTGTACCGGCCAGTCATGCGCCCCGGCACACGCCCAGCGACAGCCTCCACGCGGGTCCTGGCGGGTGGTGGGAGGCTCGGGGCAGCGGTGGTCGCCTTCGTATGCATATGTTCCTTCACGCTGGCTGCTGTGTTACGGCCTCGGCAGCTCCCGACGCTAGTCACCTCACAAGCCCTTAGTATCGAAAATAATAGCAAAATAATTCCCAACAGGAGCAGCACTTACCGGGATTTTTTTTCTTTTTTTTCCGTTTTTGTTTTTGCCTATATGCTGCTTCCTTTACCGTAAAAACCATGCAGGCAAAAGGGTTGAGTTGTCTGGCTATATTAGCGAGTGACTAGCGGTGCGCGAGCTGCATGAGCGTCCCCGACATGTCCGCCGCCGCGGCAGCCTAGCGTCAAGGTGGTCATGGTGGGCTTTGAGGTGACGTGTCTTAATCCACCTCAGGGTTCGCGTACGTGGGCGGCGCCTGCGTGGTCAACAAGCGGCTGCAGAAGGTTAACTCCGTGGCTCTTGTCGAGGACACTGGCGGCTTCTCCGGCATCATCGTCGCCGCGCACGAGGCAGGACACCTGTGAGTGTGTGTGTGGGGGGGAGGAGGTTGTGTGTGTGTGGGGTGGGTGGGCGGGGGTGGGGGTGGGGGCTGGGGGTGAGTGGGTGGATGTGAATGAGATGATGAAGTAATTAGCGTTCACCTGGGCTGGTGTTTAGTGTTTTATTAAACCTAGATGTCAAAAGAGGACAGTGTTAGTAGTCAGAAATCAGTGTTCTTTATGGTAATTGCAGGTAAAGCCCAAGATGTTAGGGAATGTCAGTCACTGTTCGTATTTAGTGTAAAATCTCTAGATTAATGAGTATTTGAATGTCCGGGCTGAAACCCATCACATTCACTCACGCCGCGCCTCCCTGTCCCAGGCTCGGCGCCGTGCACGACGGGTCCTCGCCACCGCCCTACCTCGGGGGCCCCGGGGCGCGCAGTTGCCGGTGGGAGGACGGCTACATCATGAGCGACCTGCGGCACACCGAGAAGGGCTTCCGCTGGTCCTCCTGTTCCATAGAGCAGTTCCACCACTTCCTTAAGTACGTGTCTTTACGGCGGCGCCTTGAAATGAAACCTTCAGTAGTGACTATTTTTTGTGTTCGTCATTAACTTAATTTAATCAGTACTTACTGCCCAACAGCAGGATGATTGATTGAAAAGGAAAATTCATGTCAGCACCTCTGAATAAAAGAAAGGTACTCAGACCAAAATTAACTCCTCCCCCCCTTCACCACAGCGGCGACGTGTCCACCTGCCTCTTCAACCTGCCGCACGAGGATGAGTCGCTGCCCAGGGTGCTGCCCGGCAAGCTGCTCTCCGTCGACGCCCAGTGCAAGAAGGACCGGGGCACCTCAGCCTGCTTCGTAAGTAGACGTCGACAAGACACCACCACCACCGACCGACCGACCAACCGACCCTCCAACCAACCAACCAATGACCGCTTGTGGCCGATAGTCGCCTCGTGAATGACTGAGCAACAAGGTGACGGAAGGACGGGCGGACGGGCGGCCATGTGACTGATGGGCGACTCTGGAGTGACTTGTGACTGGCCAAGGAAAGACTGACTGACTGACTGATGGCCTGTGATGCCCTACAGGACGAATAGAGAACTTACGAACGACTCATTGACGACACTGGACCACAAACAAAGGACGACAAACCTCTGGAGCTACGCACATTTTCTCTCTCTCTCTCTCTCTCTCTCTCTCTCTCTCTCTCTCTCTCTCTCTCTCTCTCTCTCTCTCTCTCTCTCTCTCTCTCTCTCTCTCTCTCTCTCTCTCTCTCTCTCTCTCACTATCTCTTTTTTCCTATTATACTACGTTTTTACTTCTTCATTTCTCAGCCTCAATATATTCACCGTAATTTTACCTAGACGTCTGTGTCTCTACATCCACTCCTCCCTCCCTCTCTTCCTTCTTCCCACTCTCCA
The DNA here is from genome assembly GCF_024679095.1 of Eriocheir sinensis. NCBI lineage: Eukaryota > Metazoa > Arthropoda > Malacostraca > Decapoda > Varunidae > Eriocheir > Eriocheir sinensis. The sequence goes on from NC_066536.1 coordinate 14,781,888, forward strand.
TTACTTCCTGCTTCCCTCCCTCCCTTCTTCACACACACAGTTCCTCCCTTCCTCCTTTACTCCCACGCTCCCTCTCTCTCTTCTCCAAGCTCGTCCTCTCCACCAGTACACTCATAACCGCCTCTCCTCTCCCTTCACCCCTGCAGAAGGACGACCGGGTGTGCGCTCAGCTCTTCTGCTTCGACTCCTCCAGCGGCTACTGCGTCTCCTTCAGGCCTGCCGCTGAGGGTTCCGACTGCGGCAACGGCAAGATCTGTATCAACGGCCGCTGCGAATTCGATCACGGGAACTCTATATCTGACTTCGACAACAGGTAAGAGGCGGGAAAGAAGGAAGGAAGGAATATAGGAAGGAAGGGAGGGAGCAAGGAAGGAGTGTTGATGGAAGGAAGGAATGAAAGGAGAAAGGAAGAATGAATGGAAGGAATTGAAGGTAAGCAGCGGGAAAAAAGTGAGGAAGGGGTTGAGGAAAGAAGGAAGAAAGGAAGGAGGGAAAGAAGAAAAGAAGGAAAGGAGGGAGGGAGCAAGGAAGGAAAGGAGAAAGGAAGAATGAATGGAAGGAAGGATCAAGATAATGAGCTAAAGAAGGAAGGGGAAGGAGAAGTAAAGCAATATTGATAATTGAAGTAGAAGGGAAGGAGAAGAAAAAGAAAGAACTACAGGACAAAGAAATCGTTATGCTGTGTTGATTTTCTTTTCTGAGCAAGGGTTTGTGTGTGGCTGTGGCTTCGGGTGGATGTGGATGTGGGTGTGGGTGTGGGTGTGGGTGTAGAAGGCAAAGTATATAAGTCCAACAACCCATCTTTTAGGTCCGGTGAGCACTTCATCTTCCAGTCGACTCAGATCAAGCCAGTGTACACGGACCCGCCCTTCTCGACGACCACCAGACGACCCTTCACCACCAGACGCCCCTTCACCACCACCACCACCACTCCCACCACCACCACCACGCAACTCCCCGCCGTCACCACCACCAGGTCCGTTTCCCTCCTTATCTCAGTCATCTTTATAAATCCTTTCCAGTCTTTTAACTCATTACCTATAGATAGAGGTTCTTCTGGTTTTGGGGTAGGTTAAGGGAGGGTAAGGTTAAGGAGAGTAGGCTGAGGATTGTGCATCGAGGTAGTTAATATTGAATAGTCACTTAGCTTGGTGGACTAATGAAGAATGTTAGTTAGGAGGGTAAGGTTAAGGAGAGTAGGTTGAGGATTGTGCATCGAAGTAGTTAATATTGAATAGTCACTTAGCTTGGTGGACTAATGAAGAATGTTAGTTAGGAGGGTAAGGTTAAGGAGAGTAGGTTGAGGATTGTGCATCGAAGTAGTTAATATTGAATAGTCACTTAGCTTGGTGGACTAATGAAGAATGTTAGTTAGGAGGGTAAGGTTAAGGAGAGTAGGTTGAGGATTGTGCATCGAAGTAGCTTGATGGACTAATGAAGAGAATTAATTGTAAACATACTCTCTAGGACTATCACCATATTTTTTCCCCTTTCTTTGCCTTTTGTTTCAACCTTTTGTCCTTCTAGTCTGCACCTCGTCCTCTATTAAGCCTCCTCCTCTTCTCATCTCATATTTTTTTCCCTTTCTTTGTTTTTGTTTCAACCTCCTCCTCCTCCTCCTCCTCTTCTCATTTCTTCCGTTCCTCTCACACCATCCTCTTCATTCCTCACTTCCTCCTCTGTTCCATCTAAACCTATCGTATATTCTCATCTTCACCCTCTTTCCTTTGGGTTTGCCTCTCGTTATCCCTCTCTCTTCTCACTTATCCCTTCCCTTCTCTTTATCATACCCATCTTTATTTCATTCCCATCATCCCACTTTCCTTATGCCCGCCTCTTTTCCTTCACCTCATCTCCTGCTCCTTTTACCCTCCATTTTGTATGTCTTGTTCTTGTCCCTCTTCTCCTTACTTCGCCTCGTCAGGGTAATCTCGTCTCTCTCCCAGGGGCAGCTGGTGGAACAGGTGGAATTGGAACAGCTGGAGTAAAGATTCTGATAAACCCACAACAACCAGACCCACCACGACCACCACCACCACCACAACATCAACAACAACAACTACAACAACTACTACAACACCTTCACCACCAAAAGATTTAAAAAAGAATTACAAAGAGCCAGTCAAGCCAGCCGGTGAGTTGCATGTTTTTTTGTTGTCCGGACACTTTGATACAAGCAATTCACGTAGCTAGATGATGGACAACGAAACACATTATCCAGATGGCAACGTCTCGAGTCTGACACACACACACACACACACACACACACACACACACACACACACACACACACACACACACACACACACACACATCAGTGACCTTCTCACTTCCTCCTCAGATGGCGAGTGTGAGGACCGCATCGCCAACATCGCCGGAAGCCTCACCTGCCGTGAGTTCCTCCGCACGTACGGGTTCCGCTACTGTGGCCACCGCTACATCAATAAGAACTGTTGCCGCTCGCAGAAAGAGTTGTGTCGCGGCGGATAGTGAGGGTGGAGCAGAGCCTGGCTTTGGGCCACGCCAGGCGAAGACTTCAGCATCAGGCCCCGGGCACCTCAAGGGCGAGCCACCCTGCCGCGGCCCGTCCGTCCCTGGGCTGCGCGAGCTCAACCCTTCGATCTTTCTTCTTCACTGACAAAGGTGTTGCAGCAGACAGTGCCATCCCGGCGTCATGGTGCCTCCTTTACGAAAGATTGAAGAGGGCATCATTTTCGTCCATCATATCATGTTCATCAGTGAAGACGCCAAAACAGAGTCATCCCTCAGAGGGCGGGCCAGACAGGGAACGCGTGGCACCCAGGCGGCTGTGGAGACGACTGCTGACGTGACTTGCTGGAGTGACGCTCCTACGTTGCGAGGAGGCATCATTGGAAACGCTTGACAAACCACTGGGATGTGACTCCTACCACACAAGAGACAGCCCTTGGTTCACGCTCTCAGCTGCCACACTCCCTGTTCCCCGCCGCTCCTCTCCCCCCCCTACACCTCACCGGCACACCATAGCACTGGCCTGCAAGTTACGCATCACCACTCAGTGAAGTAATCATCGGGACGCCGGTCTGAACAAGTCGTGGCCTGCACGCAACACCCAGCCCTGGCAGCCCGCCGCCCTAGGCCGCTTCCTGGCCCCGCCCAGTCTTTCCCGGGGTGTTCCCGAGAGGAAATACCCAACTCCAAGCACAGTTCACAGAACCTGTGTGATGTACATAGTTGTTGATTTTTATATATAAATTTCCAGTATCTTATATTGTAAAATAACTTAACGTCTGTGAAAGCAATACAATCCCGTGATATACCTTATTGTGCAATTCCTCAGAGAACCTTCTTACCAAATAGCTTTTCCTTCCTTCCATGAAAAAGTAATAGGAATTCTGTCCCGTCCATTTTGTAAATAGTCACAAGAAGTGTAGTATTTATATGTAAGAGAATCAGTGTGAATGGGTCTGTCCATCCCGCACGCCCAGCCCCAGCGTGCCGGGCGCCCTGAGGCCGGCCGGGCAGGCTCTGGATCTGCCGCCCTCCACTCACCCGGGGCAGCAGAGGTTTCTCAGAGGCCCGGCCTGGCTGAGGGACACTCGTGGCGTGCCTTCACCGCTGCCCACACAAAGTGCTGCGGCAACTGTTGACATTCATGCCTTGTCTGGCTCCAGCAGTATTACGAGACTCGGACCGTCACTGCCCTGCCAGGACCCAGGACTGGACGGTCCCTTCTAAACATGTCACTTTTGGGGAAGGTCTGTCAGGCAGAGCAGAGCATCACCGGCATCACTCACCATCAGCTGTCTCATGACCACCATATCAATATTGTCACTGTTCATCGGACAAGTTGTCTGGAAATCATTGTTATTTATATAATGCTTATTGTTACACTGCATCACAGCGCCAGGATAGAACGAGTTCCCAGACCTGAACCAGCTCAGAGTAGGCAGGCGCAGGCCGCGCCCTACTGCTGCACCGCGCTGAGCTGTCATTAACATGGTGATGATCACAAAGTAACGAGAAAAAGATACAAAAAAAAATCATGGCCTTAAAGGCGTTCCTTGCATGACTTCGGCTGTTGTGTACAGGCAGCAGCGTGGCCGTGCAGCGTACGTGTTCAGTTTTCAACTTGTTGTTCACCGGACCACAAAATGTTCAACCCCTCGGAGTCCAGGGTTGGTGTCCTGCACGAACCCTCCTCCTCCCCACGTGCATCATGCAGGAGGGACTCCCTTTTTTTTTTCATTTATGTACATAAATCAGTATTTGAAATTATTTAGCGTAAAATTATATCACATTCGTGTATCTCGGAAGTTAGTGTATAGACAAGTTTATTTTTTTCTTAAACAAAAATCATTTTCTTCGTAGATGAATGAGTGTCAGGTGTCAAGGACGGTATTCAGATGTGTGATTGTTTCTCTGATTTACTGTGTGTGTGTGTGTGTGTGTGTGTGTGTGTGTGTGTGGGTCCTTGGTCCACAGCTGACCGGCTCACCTGTTGGCCAGGTCTCCATGTTAAGCCAGAGGTCAAAAAAGACAATAAAAATGTCTCCCAAACATCTTTTCTTCTTCACGAAAGTCTCGTGGACAACCCTTGGAGCCGCGCCCGGAACCTTGACAATTGCACTCACTCTTAATTTTGTTCCATCAGTGACGGCAGTCAAGGGGAAAAATAGCTGAAAAAACACATAAGCGCTGCTCATCAAAGCACTGCAATAATTGAGCCTCCAGCAATTGCCAGCAGTAGTTCAAACTCGCTGCGTAGGAGCTTCGAATAGTCGTCCGAAGAGTCACGCAGAGGATCAGTTGAATCTTTATTTTTTATTTGCAATCTTCACATATTTTCTGCCATTAAAAATCATCAGCTGCACTCACACAGGACACTAAATAATGTAATCATAAGGAAATGTCTTTACTGCATATTGAAATGAGCTATAAGAGAATAATAATGCTTATCTTGTCAAAATTAGCAAACTAGCAGCTGTTGTGAAGAGTTTCCACACACTGCATGCCCCGGGGAATCGCCGCTACCAGTGTGTGTGTGTCAAGTGAGAAGGGGAGTCCCCCGGGTGTGTAGTACTGTGTACTATGGAAGGAAAAAAAGGTAAGAGGACGTGCTGTTATTCTTCGCTGTTGTCTAGGATTATATAGTAATGTAAGGCAGGCAACGCACTCTATTTCATGTATCGAACTCGTGTGAGGGCGGGGGGCGCAGCCATCAGCTCGGTGGGAGCCTACACTTGTAACACAGCCAGCCTCATCTTCCTCGGCGAGTGTACGGCGTTTAAGGCCAGTACCATTCTTCTGACTATGTACTCTAGATGTGTGCATAGCAAAAATACCAAATAAAGTGAAAAGTAATTAGCAAAACGACTAATAAGGAATAATGTAAACGAGCGTTGAGGACTGTTCGCTGGTTCCACCCGCCTCGACGAACTAACAACACATTGCAGTTCTTTTGTGTGAACAGAGTAACCTTTTCATTCCCACTGGTAATTAGTCACCTTCATGACCACCAGTCCCGAAATCCCGCAGCATGTAATGATTGGGATGCAAGTAGTGAAATGGAGGACGAGCGAGTGAGGTTCAGGTCTGTCCGCCTGGCGCATGCGCGGCTGCTCGAGAAAAAACGAGGGAATGATGCCTATAATTGCCATGTGCTAGTCAGAGTGTGTGGCGCCGACGTTACGGGGAAAAGGTAATGCACACTATGGTAAGGCTTTTAAGATATTAACTGTGCATTTGCTGCGCCCAAAGCAGTGTTGTGTTACGTGTCGCTGCAGTAACACACGTGGGCGGTGGGTGAGTGCTGCCCCGTCTGACCACCACCACAATGCCGGGCTCGTTCTGCTGAGTGTATTACGCGAATTACTCCGGCGTGACTAGAGTCCTATTTGCACCTGATGCGTTATCACTCTTCGCACTTCATGAACCCGTCCTAACGCATTTCAGCATGGTCTTAACAATCAAACGATTACTAAATATTGTCTGTGTGCTATGACTCGGGACAGCTAACAGTACACTCGCCTCCTCAGAAGTTTACCGCGCGTCACGCTTAACAGAATAGGTCAGGGAAACATGGGGGTAGGTCTCCTCGCGTGTTGTCGCCTTGGGGAGCTGTGTACTCATTGAGGAAATTACTTAAGGGAAGAGGGACCGCCAGGCTAACGTGGAAACTTCCCATCAGGCTCCACGTGAGAATGACGTCTCCGGAACTGTGTCAGTACGTGTTACTGGAGAATCTTAGAGGACAAGAGACAAGTCGTGGTGATGTGAGGATAACTTACAAACTAGACATTATTGTATAAACAGAAAACCGAAGTTTGAGTTTGTGCCTGAAATGGGTTGGGTAAAAACAAACAAATAGGAGACAGCGTGGCCAATGAGTGTGTGTGGGGGGCGGGGGGGAGCAGTCTTGGGCCGCCGCCAACCACCCTTGTACGCTGGCCGATCCGCCGACCATCACAGAGGTAATCATTTTGTAGTGGAGCAAGAACTCGATCCTTAAGTTGGTTTGTAGGCTGGACAGCTCCTCGAAATTTTCTGATAGGCGTGTCCCTCATTCGTATGATTTTATTACCGTCATCCTACAACAGTTATCAGTTGCCCATGAACGGTTATCAAGGTGATTACTCAGCTGATCCGTTTACAACACGACTAAACAACACACTTGACACGTCACCGTTGTACACGATTACTTTCCGTCCCGCGAGTAATCAAGATAAACACTAACCAACAACGATGGACGGTCACAACGCGCGTCAGTGGCGGTCATCTTTGTAATTAGTCCCCAGATTCATCACGGTGTTCTTGTTTGTTAACTTTGTGTCACGCCTTGCCGGGATATCGCTCATTTTGCTAAATTGCTAAGACATTTTTATAACCTAGAGGCTACATTGTGGATCTGGGAGTGTGACAAACGGGAATAATGTACAATTTTCATTACACTAGACTAGAGTGAGTTTGTTGCAAGTTTCAGTTCAATCATTTGCAGTATACTGAAAATATTAAGTTTCCTGTATTAGTTATGATTGTTAAGGTTAATATTTAACGGCTAGCCAATGCACCTGTTCATGTGATAAAATTTACGATGGAAATTGTTTTAAAGTATATTTTAGTGCATAAGGCGTTCTCTTATCTACTTACCTGCAATAATAGATCATTATTTTCCCCGTACCATTGCAGACGCATTTACACGCTCCGCCGGGTCGTCCGTCCGCGCCGCCACAGAGCAGCCGAGGACCGGGCAGGATCCTCGCGGACACCGCCCTTGCCTTCTGCTGTTCTCAGGTGAGATCAGTAGCCTTTGCTGTGTGCTTGGTTCAGAAAAACCTTGTCATCCCTTAGTGCTGCCTGGGTAATAACTGCATTTATATAGTTTTTTTTTTTTTGCCATTTTCGTTCATTTTGCTCTATCCTGGTGAACCATTCTCTCTCTCTCTCTCTCTCTCTCTCTCTCTCTCTCTCTCTCTCTCTCTCTCTCTCTCTCTCTCTCTCTCTCTCTCTCTCTCTCTCTCTCTCTCTCTCTTTTCATCATCTCGAAGGATAAAAGACACACTGTTTGTTTTTTTGTTGTTTTCAGTGACAGTTTATTTATAATGACCTACTTTGATAAGTGTTGTATCTCTGCTGTGTTACAAAATATCCAAACATGTCTTTTTTTGAGTTGCGTTACGGTGAGACAAAAGTAATCATAAAAAATCAACCTTCAATCTACGTCTCTCGTAATAAAGAAAAACCGAACCGCCTTCACGTTCAGCCCCTGAGGCCCAGCAGACCCTCGCCTCAGCCTTTGGGAGGGTCTTGGGGAGCCTCAGGGATAAAAGGCCACGTCTGTCTCTTATCTTGTGTTGGTAACGTCAATAATGTCTTCAAGTCCTCACATATAATTTAGCGTTCCATATTTTTACCTGGGGCATCTGTGTGACTTTTTTAATCCGTAAAGATGCATGCAGACTCCCTTCCCTCTGTTAGTGTCGAGTGTAGACTGTAGTTGGTCCGCTCAGTTTGCTATACTAAAGTTGTTTGTATGCCTACTCAATAATATGACTGTGTGTGTGTGTGTGTGTGTGTGTGTGTGTGTGTGTGTGTGTGTGTGTGTGTGTGTGTGTTAATTTTATCATGGGAATATCCATCGTCGCTTCACTATTTATGCATCGCTCGTGAAGGAGTGTGAAACTTTTAACAGCACATCACTATCGTTCTAGACACTAACACACTGAAGTTAGTCGCGGGAAGTGTGTGTGTAAGTGAGCGTTCGCTCGTCCCAGAACAAACCGGTCCAGGTACCCGTAAGGAAAAGAAAATATACAAAGGGTGTGCACCCCGAGCGGGACGTGTGAGGAAGGGCGCAGAGGGAAGGGCGAGGGGCAGGGCTGTAATATTGGTAATAAGTAACGTTACTCTCGCAGTCTCTTAATAGTCTTGCTAGTTACTGCCGTGTCCGCTCCTTTGGTCCCCGCCCGCCTGTACTTCACCGCCACGGGTGACTGAAGTAATACGTCTGTGTGTGTTCTGTTATATGCAAAAATGATATCCTCATCTACAAATATATATGGTATTATGTCATATGGATAATATATCAAAGTCATCATAAATAACATTAATGTTAAGAAGCTAAATACTAGCACGAGAACGAAATGTTTGTTGTTCCAGTCACACGCTGGCATCCTCACCCTCACACTGAGACAAATAGAATCTGGAGTTATATTTTTCGTTCCTGACAAAATTACATGGACGTGAGTTATCACGCTCACCCTCGCCCTCGCGCGGCGCCTCACGGGAACACTCGGCGTGTGATTGGAGTTGTTTGGTCGGTGGAGTTTCTGATCGTGTGGAGGAGCCAAGAGGAGGAGGCAGTGGTCGCCGCGGCGCAGAGCGGCGGCAGCACCGCCTGCTCCTCGTGCCTCCGCGTGTGTCGGGCTCCTGCTGGTCCTCGAGTACTTGAGTATGTACAAAAGTTCACAGTGTTGAGTACATTCATCACTTTGTATATCCACTACGTAATCGAGGGTGCGTGATGCATCATAAAATGGACCGTAAAGTAGGGAGGGAGACTGACATCGGCAAAAGAATCACAAAGCAAGTGCACTACATCTAACATTAAGGAACAAAACATCACTACATCATCGTCCACAGAGTACTAACGCCGTAACACATACAGGTAATAAGCCTTGGTCCTACTCACTCTACAGGTGACACAATTTTGGAAGGGAAATCCATACAAAGCTAAATTTTTCCTTTACGATGACTATTAGCTTAAAAACGTTGGACTACCCTCCTTCAGCCTTAAGTTTAGGCTTTGCCATGAGGCACTTGGTAGGCACACCGCTCTGCCTGTGATAGAACGCTATTTACTTTATTGCAGAGCTGACACGTACAAAAGCTGGGAGTGTGGTTCTCTTGGCACGGGTGTGGAGGCTTGGTCAGGCCGCCCCGCGCTGGGCTGTGTCCCGTCCCTGTACAGTGGTAGAGATGGCCACCGGCACAGCACGTCTTGGCTACCAACAGAAAGCAGCATCGCTCACTGGTACAGCACGACGAACACACACACACACACACACACACACACACACACACACACACACACACACACAGCACATGGATACACACACACACACACACACACACACACACACACACACACACACACACGGGCCAGGCACACACACAGGACTAAGGATATCTGTTACACTACACTTTAATAGGTACTTAGCGCACTTGGCAATCAACGACGAAACAAATAGTTTTTCTTCAGATGAAACAGTTGGATGAAACAGCCAGAACATTGGAAGGTCACTGACACGTTGAAACACCAATACGTGAAACAAGTACAAATTTTGACATGTACAGCGAAATTTATATACGCGACTCCCGAAATACGATTTATGCGTCGTATTTCCTCTTTGTTTCTCATATTTCATTTTTTACACCTACGAGACAAAACGCAACGCTGTTTTACAAAGTCACCTCCCGGAGTGGCAGTGGAGAGGTGGGGGCCGGAGTGGCGCCCCACGGCATGCAGGCAGGTCACGGGGCAGCGCCTAGCGACTCTGGCACTCGGCTCTTGACCCCAACAGACACATACGCGCAAATCTGTCTGTGCTAACGTGACGCACAAGCCTGTCCTCCCACCTGAACGAGCGCGGGCTTTGGTTTTTTCATAACTTGACGCGCAATTCCGTCATCATTCCACGCTAGCAGGTGCCCACGATGACTTGGCTCATGGCGTGTTCTCCCTTCTCTTCAGACAGACCCTTCCTTGTGGTCTGCCAGCGCTACCTTGCCGTATAAGCCCTTCCTTGCAATGGGACAGGAAAGCTCTTGCAGTCTGTGAACGCTGATTACGTTTAGTCGCTTCCTCCTTCCACGCTGCATTTAGGCGCCAGTCAAGTGTTTGTCTCCTAGGCGAACGCCAATTACGAAACTTTTACGCCTCATTCACATTGTTGTGCAGTGACGGGCAGACACAAGCTAGAAACTCACCGTTGCACACTTTTTGGCAACTATAAAGGGTAAACGGGAGGCGGAGCGTGCCCACAGTTATGTAAAACAACTAACACCGGTGCTTTGGATTTCACAATCTCTCGCACTTGCCACTCCATCCTTTGTTGAGTGCACGACAATAACTTTTTATGTACTGTGTATAAATATTTTCTTCCTTTCATCTTTTTTGTGCATTTCTTTTTGATACTGTTAACCTGACAATTGCCTGATGAACTTACATACTGTGCAGTATGGACAACATTTCAGGCATGCCCCGACAGCGTGTGCCTGGCAGCAGCACTGCCCGCTAGTCACCACACGACAGTGTAGACGCGGCTTTAGAGGGCACAAACAGTATACAATATGTTCTTCATGAGTCAACCTCTGTGGTCATACAGTCGGAAGGAGGGCGGCTTGTACGTAATGGTAGCATCAACAGACTTGCAGAATAATTGTTCTGCCGAATATCTTGGGTTACCTAAGGCCGGGGAAAGCTCTAAACAGTCACCCTCTACATTGCTCCGCCACCGGAGGATTAAAATACAGACATCCTCGAATATAAACCGATTTTCTTAGAGCCAAACAAAAAACTCTTCGCGGTCTAGACAAGAGTGTAAGTATATATATGAAATTTAGTCCTACTGTATAAAGTGCAACTCACACGATAAATAGATGTCTTGATGCGAACAGGAAGCCCCTTTTGAAAGAGCTGTGAGAGTGTGTTGAGGGTGTGCAGCGGACCCTTCCTTCCGGCACGAATGTAGAGAGATTAAGTCTGATCACTGGTCGGTCACCCTCGCCACGGATGCCATCGTCCTCGCCTCGGCCAGGAATGGCGTGCCGCAGGGCAGGATGCCACCTCGCTTTCTTTAGCTCCCTGCCAGCTACACTCTGGAGCAGGGAGGCAGGAGGCGCTCAGTTACAAAAATATATCGTAATAAGTGTCGTGGTGCATGATTGTGAGTTCAATGCTTTTGGGTTTTGCTACAGCCGAAACGATCCTTGATGCTGTGTCTAATGTTAACGTTCAAATCCTTAGTGCAAGTACTCCGAAGACTCTTAATATTTATTCCTATTTTCACAGTACGAGAAAGCCGAATGTTTGATATGTATTCCTACGTACAGCGAGCCTCGAGGCCTGGCAGGGATGTGGCCTCTGTCCCCGCCAAGACGCCTCGGCTCGCTTGTCCCAGACTCGGAGATCCGTGTTTATAGCAAGAAGAAGTGTGCGTCCGACTAGGACGCTGATATGAGTGAAGCAGGGGAGCTACGGGGTGTTGATATCAAAATACTTATATCTTCTCAAGTTCCCCACTTGCTACTGGGCATAAACACGCGAGTAAGGCTAAATATCCTCTCATTCGTTAGCTATGACGTCCTCGGCTTTGTACCCACGCCGCTGGTACACAGTGACTCACCGCACACCGCAACCCTCGAGGCAAATGTCGTTTCTCAAAACTTCTTGGTTGCTTTTTTGTCTCTGCACATAAATCCAATGCGTTAGCATTGGCTGTGGCGTCCGTGAGTCAGAATGTATCAGGGGAGAAAGTTCAGAGTGGCCAGTGACGTCACGAAAAGTAACGTGATTCGCAGCGAGTTGTGAGCCGCTGGAAGGAGGGACGGGCGGGACTCTCGGCCGGAGGAGTAATGGGAGGCGGAGTGGCTCAAGAGCTTGGGAGGAGAAATGTTTAATATATTTGTAGCAAAGGTGGCTGGACAATTTGAGCCTTCTGTAGGTATATCTCTTTTGAGAGAAAATGTGTTACGGTGGGTTAGGTATTACTTTTTATAGGCAAAGAACCAGCCTAGCCAGAGACTTGTCCGGCGGGCCACGTCGGTCAATTCCGGGAAGGCGGCGGCGTGGACGGGGAACCTTCCTCGGTGTTGTCATGGCGGCGAGGATCACCACCGCCTCGGCTGCTGCGCCTCAAGCGGATCGTCACTTTACATTACTAAATGAGCCTCGTGCTGCAAAGGCCGGCGAGCCTCTGCTCTCTGAGTGCATGATGAGGGTCCGCCGAGAGTCCCCTGTGCGTCCTTCCCGCGGTGGTCTACTCTACTGGCACACCTGCCAACTACTGACACCCCTGCTAACACGCCGCTCGGCCGCCACACCACTGGCACGCGGCGCCACCGCCGCCACAGGCGACGCTCTGTATCTTGCAGCCTCCAACGAGGCTGGCCGGAGCCCCGCACCAAAGGTAAGGGACGCCGCGACAACGGGACGACACGCCGCGTCGTGAAAGTGATAACACGACGAACGGCACGCGTGCATCACTGACCTCAAGGCGGTGAGCTTCGCCCGCACGAAGCCTGACTGTGTCGCCGCATGTAACGCGAGACGACAGTCTTCCCGCAACGCGTCAAGCTCTGGTGGATGCGCCGCGCCACCGCCAGTGGGTGAGGGCCGCTGTGCCCGACGGGCCGCGGCGGCGCCACCACCGGTGTGGCAGCTTCCCGTTACACACGCCTCGCTCTACTTTCTTCCCTACAAGTCACTACGAATGAAAAAATAATTTTGTACTGGATTTTAAGTTTTTCATTGTATAATGACAATTATCATTTTCTGAAATGATAGAATTCCTAATGTCTCCCTGCACCTGATTCTCTCTGTACAGAAATGTGATCAGGTTCATCACGCTCGTCCTTGATAATCACTACTGGTGTCTATGTGCCTGTATAAAATATGTTCGGTTATAATATATATTGTACACGATACATAGTTAATCATATCAAGTATGAAATGCGATTCCCCCAAAGACAGGTGTTGAAAGACACCCGGGGATCGCTAAGACTCCGCGCCGCAGTGATGCTAAATTTTATCTCTAAAGATTTAGTTTCATGACGAGGATGTCGCGTCGCTTTCTGTTTGACAACACGAAGGAGAAACTTATGATTTTGAAATGTGAGAGGGAGATATCCAAGCACAGTCAAGTTCATTGGCCGATACGAAGCTAGCGAGAGAAAGTCGGCTCGACGCCCGAAGCCCTGAACTGGTCTTTGTGGCCCTCGGCGGCCCCTGCGAGGCGGCGGTGGCGTCCCAGCCGGTGGGGGCAGAGGCGCGGGGGTACAGCCGCTCACCCGGCAAATTCGTGCATCTCAAGTGCCTTTCAAGAACCTCAGAGGCATACAAAGGCAACACCTTCTGACAAAAATTATTTAGAAAAAAATATTGGATTAGAAATAAATGAAAATTCGATTTTCTTAAACTTTGCTTTGCTTCATCTCAAACACTATCAAAATATAATTAATTTTCTGATGCTTAATTTATCTAAGAACTGGAATGGTGCTAAATTTAATCTGAATTTGCTGGAGGAAATGACCCAAGTATTGTTTAACTGTGCAAATACTATCAATATTGGCAACAACGTTAAAAAAATAGAATTAAGAAATTCCCGACCAGACTGGGACAGTGCCCGACACAGTGATAAATCAATCATTTCACACGTTGTGTCAACACCGATGGGCAGGCACACCAGCGGGCAGCGCGTGACCGTTGTTGCTCAAAATCACGAAATGTCCGCCACAGTCACTACAAAGTGTGTGATGACCGACTTAACGCCTGTATACACGCCTAGCACTGCCCAATGGTTTGACAGACTAGACACTCCGCCTGGCTGATGGGCGCCAGAGTCACGTAGACGCACGCACAGGACAAAGCGGTGAGTGAAGGGGAAGAGATCAGTCATCTGGAGGAGCAGCATCAGCAGAGCGGCGGAGGAGCTACAGCTCGTAGACGTCCTTCTTGTGGTGGTGTTTGGGGCGTCGTGATTCTTTGCTTCTGGGAGTCTTGACATGGGCGTGGCTGGGCGGCCGGTGGTCGCGAGCGGAGGCGGTGGTGTACATGTTGTATCCTGGAATGATGTGGACTCGCACGTCACTGGGGGGCCTCGCGGCCGCTGCCATCGCCGCTGCAGCAGCCGCTGCCGCCTCCCCGCTGCGCCCGCGGCGGGAGAGGGATACCGAGGTCTTGCAGCAGCAGTAGTGGAACAGTTGGACGTATGCTTCCCGGAAGGGCTTGTGGGCCACGTACAGGAAGCTGGAGGAGGTGGCGGCCACGATGGGCAGCCAAGCAACACCTGACCTGTGGGGATCATCGACCCACCAGTCCGCGGCGAGGCCCCCGACCCAGCAGCCGCCCGCCACCGCTGTCACCACCAGGTTGGTCCCCGTCAGCGCCAGGTCCCGCGTCAGGGCCTGTGGAGGCTTAACCGTGGGCGGGAGAGGACGCCTGGAACCTCCGCGGCCAGTCAGGAGTGTGTGGACGTGGATGATGAGGGCCACCAGGAGGGGTATGGCCACCAGCGTCACTCCCACCGCCGAGGTGTAGGCGGTGTGCTTGGTGGCCCGTGGCTTGGCGTCAGGGTCACAGTGTCGCGGCGCCAGGTCCATCACCCACTGGGACACCGTGATGGCCGTGGCGCCCGCCCAGGACACAGCCACCATGATCGAGAGCACCAGAACTCCCAAGGTCCGTCCGCCCACCCGCATCGAGTTCTCCCAGGCGAGAGACGGCAGCGTGAGTAGCGAGGCATGAGCGGCCAGCGTGGTCAGCACCCAGGAGGCGGAGCAGACGGGCGTGGGAGGCGCCCACCCCGCCAGCAGCGCCACCACCCAGGCGGGCAGCACCCCGGCGCACACCACCAGCCCCGCCAGCATCACGTTCACCACCAGCACGTTCCCTGAAACACCAGAGTCTGCGTCAAGGGGCATCGGGGAGTGAGAAGACCTAAAAGCCTCCCGTATTCTCAAGATGTCTTTGCTCACCCACTCTACAATTAGCAACACTCACTCGTTCGCTGCCCCCCACCCCCCACCCCCCCACCAAGCACTTATTCCCTCCCCTCCCCTTCCCGCCACTCTCCCTGATGATCTTTTCCACCACCGTCAGGACAGCCTGCACGTCAGGTCTACGCCTCATGTGCCTCCTGACCGCCATTCTCACCCCACACACGCTTTCTCATTCGCACGCGTCGCAGAGTTCACGAAGCCGAGGCTGTGGTGAGCGCACGTCCCGCATTGTTCATTCTGGGTTAGCTCGCGCGCCATCTTAAAATTAGCATTATAATTTTGACACCCCGTTGCGCTGCCTGGCCGATAACAAAGGAAGTCTTTTTACCGAATATTCTCGGGTTGATGTACCACGTGTACCTCGTCCTGCGCCATTTTGATCAATTTTAAGTCCATTCCGTTTATGTGTGTGTGTGTGTGTGTGTGTGTGTGTGTGTGTGTGTGTGTGTGTGTCTGTTTGTCGCCGTGACCTTAATCCCATCAGTGAAGTGTTAACACGTCCAACTTTATTAACGCGGCCAACTTTCTAACTGCCGGTAACAAGGCCGTAATAGACTCGGCGGCGCGTCACGGCCCCGCCTCGCCCCGCCGCTCACCGTTCCCTTATCAGTGGGCCTCTGCGTCACCATTATCAAGGCGCGTCAGCCATTACTAGTCCAGGGCAGAACAAAGACCATTCCTGACGTTCATTTCTTTGTCTGATGTGTGTGTGTGTGTGTGTGTGTGTGTGTGTGTGTGTGTGTGTGTGTGTGTGTGTGTGTGTATACCAGTTATAATTTTATCCCTCTACTTTGTCCTCTTCTGGGCCTGAATTTTACGGTTCCTCGGTTGTATGTTAATTTAGTGGCCTATCTATTACTAGTAAATGTTGTGAAAAAAAAGTCCAATTTCACTGCTGGTCGTGGGACGGGGGCTAGACGTACTCGAGACTAGAGTTGTGTGTGTCATGGATTACGTCAGCGGCGATGCGGGGCGAGGCGGGGCGAGAGGCAAGTGAGGTGAGGCTGGGGCTGCATCACCTGTAATCAGAGTGAACGGCTCATGTGGGACGCCCAGTAAATTACCTCCTCTGTGCCTGGCGCGCCGCTCATCGCTCTTCCCGGGAGTTACTCTATATTATGGCGCTATTAGAATGAGGCTGTGTCCTTGGCGCTAATGTGTGGAGAGAAAACATTACATAACTTGTGTAACGTGACTAGACTGGCTGCCCTGTTTATGTCCTTTGTCAGTGATGGTTCTCGTGATGTATTGTGTTGCTCTAGTGTTGAGGGAATGATGTATTAGTTGTGTTCCTATAGTGTTAAGGGAGTGGGCGGGGCTGTTGTAGTCCTTGGTTCTTATTCTTAAACGCTTTCGGCTCTCACAGCTATTTCCAAAGGTCGCAATAGAGATTAGTCGGGTTCTCATGACTGTATTTCACCTTCATATTGCATAAGCTTTGTCAAACTATCACTAGGCACGTATAATTATACATGGAAACACTAACACCCCTAACAACGCCTAATCAAATGTGGGTGTGTGAGCCCCGAAATGTTTGAGAATATGGCCATGCTGCCTGAGTGAGTGATGGTTCTCGTTATGTAATCGTTGCCTAAAGCCCCGTTCACACTGTGCCGACTCTGGGCCACGACAACCCAGCTAGTTTTAAGCCCCCTTTATACACTACAGCATACGGTGATCGTTTCTAGACATCTTTCTGACCATGTGCAACCCTTTCACATCAACATTTCACAGCCACGACCTCGTGTACCCCGAATCGCTGGGTTGTCGTGGCCCAGAGTCGGCACAGTGCGAACGGGGCTTAAGTTCCCGTGTGTTCCGCCCTCTAGATGCGTGTGGAGTCTGTCCCTAGAAATATTGAAACAAGGCTAAGGATGATTAAGTGATTAGCTTCTTATATATACACCTACAAACCTCCCTGAAATCCACCTACAGCCAATGGAGTAAAAGGTTATACTAAGAAAATGTCTTGGATAATAATACTTCCTCTCTGAGCTCACACCGTTAAAAATGTCAACCTCTGTATTGTTGCACGTAAACATTAATAATTGCATATCGATCCGGCTGACCAGAAGCCCACGCAGGGAACGGTGGAAACATACACACACACACACACACACACACACACACACACACACACACACAGCACTAACGAAAAGCTTGTAGTAATGGAACTCGATTATGTTTTCTATTTCTGCTACGAGTATCTGTCCTGTGAGTGGGCGTGTCTGTTTCATGTTTATGTGTAGGAGTCGGTGTAGAAATAAGGATGTAGAAAGATATAGATTTATGGATGGATGAAGAATGTAGGAATAAGGACGTAAGGAGATGGATGAAAGACGTAGGAAGAACGATGTAGAAAAATGGATGAAGGATGTAGGAATAAGGATGAAGAATGTAGAAATAAGGGTGTAGAAATATAGATAGACGGTTGAAGACAGAGAGAGAGAGAGAGAGAGAGAGAGAGAGAGAGAGAGAGAGAGAGAGAGAGAGAGAGAGAGAGAGAGAGAGAGAGAGAGAGAGAGAGAGAGAGAGAGAGAGAGAGAGAGAGAGAGAGAGAGAGAGAGAGAGAGAGAGAGAGAGAGAGAGATTGCATTCACAAATTTTTCGAACCTATTTTCACTTTTCCTCTCGGCAAGTTTGATTTCGTGCGCCTGACGCTTTCATTTCGTCTCCCTTGAACCCTTGAATGTTTTATGACGTTTTTTGTGTCATTATTAACCCTATAAACTGTGTGTGTGCGTGTGTGTGTGTGTGTGTGTGTGTGTGTGTGTGTGTGTGTGTGTGTGTGTGTGTGTGTGTGTGTGTTCGTCCGGATATGGATATCTGCAAAACTGTCAAATAAAAACTAAAAAAAGAATATTGACGAGAGTAATCATTATGGGTCTTGTTTTTAATAATATTACTCTCAAATTCGCTGTTATTTACTATTTTTTATTTAGTTCACTCCTCTTTCAGTTAATTCTTCATATTTTTGTAAACGAAAGAACTTGTTTGCCCTTCACTTTATAAATAATTATCTTTTCAATAACATATTCATTTTTTTTCTCTTTTATATTGTATGTGGACTTAGTTTCTTTCTCCTAGCCAAGAATTTAATCTTTTTTTTTTTTAAGCGAAATGACATATTTGCTATTCATTTTATATGTATGTGACCCTTTCCCTGATGTATTCAAATTCTTTTCTCATATATGAATTTAATTTCTCTCAACAATATCATTTTTTTCTTTTCAGGTCCGTCGACGATGAGGCCTCAAGGAAGCTCTGCAAGTGTTATTTTTTTTGTTAGTTTATATAATTTGATTTTTTCCACATATCTTAATTGTCGTTCAGTCTCTGTTTTCGCATTTCTCTCGTTCCGTTTTATATTTTGCTGTCATACACTTTTTTTTGTCATCCCCTTTTTTTCTTTCGTCTTCGGGTTCGTCTTCATTACTACCAATGTCTACTTCGTGCACCGACCTCAACGATCTTATTATGTTATTATTACTGTTATTGCTCTTATTATCTAGCTTATTATTACTACCATTCTATTTTCGTTTTATATTTGTTGTTATCTATTTCGCCGAGCATTTGTACCTGCAGCAATATATCTCCTTTCGCGGATCTAATAGAGAGACGACATGTTTGTGCTACTGGAGGGAGGGATGGAGAGAGGGGGGAAAGGAGGGAGGGAGGAAAGAAGAGCGGCAGGGAGGGAGGGAGGAAAAGAATGGGGGTAAATTGAGAAGTGGTTAGTGGATGAGACGCAGGCGCTACATGGAAACAAACAGTGGAAAAATAACGAATAATAAAAAAAAAAGATATTTGCAAACTCAAGAAGGGAAGAAACCAAGAAGGGAGGAGGAGGAGGAGGTGAAGCAGGAGCAGGAAGCCGAACAGAACAAAAACAGCAAGGAGAAAGAGTAGGAAGAGGAGGAAGAAGTGTAGGGAAAGGGAAAAAAAGGAGGAAGAGGAAGAAAATAAGGAAGAGAAGGAGAATTAATTAAGATAAAGGTGAAAAGGAAGAATGAGGAGAGTGTAGAAAGGTGTTTACACGAGAACAGGGACAGAGGAAGAGGAGGAAGAGGAAGAGGAGGGAAGGAGGGTAAGAGAAGGATGGCTTTGTTTTTGCGAGGGAGGAAAAAGAGAGAGGAAGGGAAGAGAGCGTGTGATATAAGTGAGGGGGAGAGAGAAAGGAAGATGGAAAGGGAGAGATTTCACCTTTGTGGGAAAGAGGGGAAGGGGAATAAAATTGGAAGAAGAGAAAGAGCGAAGGAAGAAAGAACAGTGCTACATCTGTCTGAAAAATGGAGAAAGGGGAATGGCAAAAGAGAAAGGTTGTGTTTATCAAAGAAGACGGAGACGAGAGGAAGGAAAGGAGAACAATGGAAGAAGATAAAAAAAAAGTATGTATGTTCTTAGCTTTAAAAGTGAAGAGGGTAAGAAAAATAAACTGAAGGAGAATGGAAAGCAAAATGAGAAGGCTACCTGTGTTTATGGATATGAAAGGTAAAGCGAAAAAAAAAGATGGCTTGATGATGAGAAAAGGGACGAGGAAATAAAAAAAAAGACTGTGATGTAGAAAAAGAGGAGATGAGAAGAGAGGAGGGATACGGATAAGGAATGGAAGAAATGAAGGTGGAAAAAGGAAGGAGGAAAAAAATAAAGTTAGAAAAATGACTAAAGAAGAAAAAAAAACAGCTTTCACGTGCAATGAGTATTCGAGTGTATGTGTGTGTGTTTATGTGTGTGTTTGTGTGTAAGGTGAAGGGGCAGATGTGTGTGTGTGGGAGGGGGGAAGGGGAAGGAGTGTGTGTGTGTGTGTGTGTGTGTGTGTGTGTGTGTGTGTGTGTGTGTAAACTCAATCAGTATGCATTTGAGCCAAGAGGTGAAGGGAGAACTAGGAAAATGGAGAGGAAATTGATTTTGATAGCCGGCGAGCCCTTTGTTGTTGTTGTTGTTGTTGTTGTTGTTAGGGAGGGGGATGTAGTGATCTGCATTACTGATTGTTATTACCGCTGGATATTTCTGTTTTGTTGTTGTTGTTGCTATTGTTGTTGTTGTTGTTGTTGTTACTCTTGTTACTGCTGATTGTTATAGTGCAGTTATCCGTGTGCCTGTGTTTATTGTTGTTTGTTTGTTTGTATATTTTTGTAGGAACTGTTGTGGCTCAAGCTTGGATGGAGGGAAGGAGAGCAGGAGAGAGGGAAGGAGGGAAGGAGAGAGGGAGGAGGGAAGGGAAGAAGGGAGGGAGGAGGGAGGAGGGATGGGATCTAGCATTTTTCGGTTCAGTTGAGAAAGGAGGAGAGGAAGAAAAAAGGAGGTAGGAGGGAGGGAGGGAGGGAGTGACGGAGGGGAGAGAAGAGGAGTATGTATTTCAGGCTATAGCAGTGAAGAAGATCGGGAGAAGAGGGAAAAGGAGCAGGAGGAGGAGGAGGAGGAGGAGGAAGAGGAGAAGGAGGAAGAGGAAACAGGAGGGAAAGAGAAAGGGAAGAGAGAGTGAGGGCTGCTTTCGCTATTGTCAAGAGAGAAGGGAAAGGGGTATTAAGAAGTAAAGAAAGGGAAGGGGAAGAAGGGAAAAGGAGGTTGTACCACAGTAGAGAGGGAGAAAGGGGAAGGAAGAGGAGGAAAAAGGGGGGGGAGAAGTAGAAGATCGAGAGGAGAAGGAAGTTGAGGGAGAGAATAAGGAAGTGAAGGAAGGAGGGGAGAAAGAAGAGAAGAAGAGAAGGGGAAGGAAGGAGGAGGAAGGAGTGGGAAAGAAGAGAGAGGAAGAAGAAGGAGGAGGAGGAGGTTGAGAGAAGGGTCCTACTCCGCGTACCTCCATCAGGCATCTCGCTGAGGCAGTGTTTTTTTTCTTTTTTAAACGTGTTGTTGTTCCTAAAAATAGCCTGGAGGGAGGGAGAGAGAGAGGGAGGGAAAGGAGGGGGAGAGGGAGGGAGAGAGAGGATGGTTGAATGGAGGGATGGGATGGGAGGAGGCTGCAGAGAGAGAGAGAGAGAGAGAGAGAGAGAGAGAGAGAGAGAGAGAGAGAGAGAGAGAGAGAGAGAGAGAGAGAGAGAGAGAGAGAGCGAGAGCGAGAGAGAGGCCTTTGTTTTTTTAGTTGATTTAATTTCTATACGACTTAAAACCTTGTCAATTCTCCTCATTTTCATCTAATACTAATCCGTTCTCTAATCTTTCCTTCCGCTAAGTAACTTCAGTGCCGCGCCTCGCCTCGCCTCGCAGAGAAATAAAAAAGTGAATGGGTGAGTGAGCGAGTCAAACAAGTGCTACTCATGAATCCTAAGCAAGCGTTGTGAAAAAGAGAAAAAAGCCAAGCGAAGATTTTTGGGCAACCCGAGACTTCAGGCTGCAGAAAGCGGAAGGGCCTAATTAACTCCAAAGTACCGGCTAATTGAAAAGACTCAACTCCTTCTTTTCATTTCATTCTCTTCGCAATTTTTTTTCACTCACTTACAAAACTAAAATAATGAGGAAGAGTACGTGAATATTTTGTCTTTTTAATCTGTCGGTCTCTCAAGTGACGTTGCTTCTTTCTCCTTTTCATTCTCGGCGTAGTTTTTTTCTCTTTCAATTATAAACAAAAAGTAGAAACGGAGCAGGACTACGGGATAATTATTTTCTGTCTTTAAATCCATCGGTGTCTACTGTAATGTTCCCTCTGTATGTTGTACCTTAGAAGTTTCACGCCCTTAAGGCTCAACTAGGCTGGCAGAGAGAAGATACTTAAGGCAAAGGCACCTCTCGTTTCACTCTTACAAGCCCCCTTAACCTTTCCTTCTCCTAATCCTCCTCATTCCCCTCCCTTTTCCTCTTAATTTCTTCTTCCTCCTTTTCCTCCTCCTCCTCCTTATTCCCTCCTCCCTTCCTCGCTTTTTCCCTTCACCTGCCTCTCCTCCTTCCCCATCATCTCCTTTTGTAAGAGAATCACACCCTAAATGCCACAAGCTCAAAGGGAGAAGTCAGAACGCAAAGGCACCTCTCGCCGCCCTCTTTTCAAGCTCCCTTAACCTCTTGACTGCGGATTTCCTACAAGAAGACCTCACCAAGCTACAGAGATGGAACAAAAAGTGTCTGCTACAACTCAATGAAGAAAAATGTAGTCATGAACCGTGGGAGGGGAAATCCAGCATACCAATACCACATGGGAAACACTCCACTATCCACCACAGAGGCAGAGAAAGCCCTGGGACTCGATGTTACCAGGCTACCAGTGAAGGCCAAATCCGTGCCATTCGCAGCGTACGGGTTAATATGCTCCGCCAGTGCAGACTCGAGCCGTTCAGGAAATAATAAAAAGAACCAAAGCGCGTAATGCCTTCAAGAAGCCTTAAAGGTGAAATGCTGTCAAGTATCCTGGCTCTACATGCCTTTGGGGAGAGAGAGAGAGAGAGA
The DNA here is from genome assembly GCF_024679095.1 of Eriocheir sinensis. Lineage (NCBI taxonomy): Eukaryota > Metazoa > Arthropoda > Malacostraca > Decapoda > Varunidae > Eriocheir > Eriocheir sinensis. The sequence continues at coordinate 14,804,523 of NC_066536.1, forward strand.
GAGAGAGAGAGAGAGAGAGAGAGAGAGAGAGAGAGAGAGAGAGAGAGAGAGAGAGAGAGAGAGAGAGAGAGAGAGAGAGAGAGAGAGAGAGAGAGATTTTATTCTCAGAGAGAAGACGGAGAGAGAGAGAGAGAGAGAGAGAGAGAGAGAGAGAGAGAGAGAGAGAGAGAGAGAGAGGGAGAGGGAGAGAGGGAGAGCAAGGTGTGGCGGCGGCTGGAAGAGGAGCAGCATCACGTGGCCGTCACACCTGCGTCTCATTAGGGGCCGTACAGGTGTTTCCGTTACGTAGAAAGAGGAGAAGCGACTCGTGTGGTAACTGATCGCGCCCGCCTCATTAGAGAGAGAGAGAGAGAGAGAGAGAGAGAGAGAGAGAGAGAGAGAGAGAGAGAGAGAGAGAGAGAGAGAGAGAGAGAGAGAGAGAGAGAGAGAGAGAAGGAGAGAAACAAAATCCTATGAGCTTAAGACAGTAACTAATGGACGGAGAAAAGAAATAGTAGGAGCTAAATATATCTTTTTTTAATCTCTCTCTCTCTCTCTCTCTCTCTCTCTCTCTCTCTCTCTCTCATTGTTTGTATTAATTATCTCTGAGTCTATCGAGTTTCCTCTTTTTTACGAACCGGTAACTAGAAACGGGAACGAAATCAGAGAGAGAGAGAGAGAGAGAGAGAGAGAGAGAGAGAGAGAGAGAGAGAGAGAGAGAGAGAGAGAGAGAGAGAGAGAAGGAGGAGGAGGAGGAAACCCGAAAGAGAAGAGCTTGCAAATAAAAGCTGAATCAGATATGAGAGAGAGGCGGAGAATGGGGAAGGAAAAATCGAAGGACGACAAACAACGGAGGAAGGAAGGAAGGAAGGAAGGGGAAGAGAGGGAACAAAAACAGCAGAGAGGAAGGGAAAGGAAACAACAGGGACGCAAGCACAACGAACACAAAAGTAAACAGAAAAGATAATAAGAGAGGGGAGATATTGATGAAAAGGGGAGATGAGGGAATAGAAAAATAACAAGGACCGAAATAGAACGAGAGAGAATACGGACGTGAAAGAGAGAGGAAAAAGTGATAGAGAGAGAGGGGGGGAGGGAGGGACACGAAGAGTTGAAAAATTAAAATGAAGATTGGTTGAAGGAAAGAAGGCAAGGAGGGAAGGTATGAATAAATAAGTGAGAGAGGGAAGGAAAGAAGGAGGGAAGGAGGGAAAGAAAAGAGAGGTGGAATGAGGAAGGTTATATGAAAGAAAGGAAGGAAGGAAGGAGAGAAAGTAGTGAAAAAGATGAATGAAGAAAAATAGGAAGGAAAGGAAAGTAGGAAGAAAGGAAGGAAGGAAATGAAGGTAGGAAGAAAAGAAGGAAGGAAGGAGAGAAGATAGTGAAAAAGATGGATGAAGAAAAATAGGAAGGAAAGGAAAGTAGGAAGAAAGAAAGGAAAGAAGGACGGAAATAAGGAAGGAAGGAAGGAAATAAGGAAGGAAGGAAGGAGAAAAATGAAAGAGAATAAAATCGTGTATTAAAGGGAATATAGGAAGAATGGAGTGAAAAAAAGGAGGACAGTAGATAGGGATAATAAATCAGGGAACATGAAGGATAAAATGAAGGATGAAAGAAGGAAAAAAAGAAAGACAGGAGACGGAAGAAAAGGCTGAATAAGAATGCAGGAGTAAAAGCAGAATGTGAAATAAAGTCCTGCATATGGAATGAAGAGAAAGAAGATTTGAAATAGCAAGGAAATAAAAAGGAAAGGAAGAAAAAGATGGAGAAAAAGAAAATGGAGGTGCAGAAGCTAAAATAAATATGGGAACAACAGGGAAGAGATGGAGAAAAAGGGAAGAAAAGGGAAGAAAAATAAAAGGTAATAGAGGAAGGAAAATAGGAGAGAGAAAACTAAAGGGAAGAGGAAATATGGATAAAATAGATGCAGATTGCCACAGAGAAAGAGGAGAGGGAGAGTGGATGAAGGGAAGGGATAGGAAGGAGTGAAAGGAGGTCAAGGCAAGGTAAAAAGAGAGAGAAAGAGAGGGAAGAAGCAAATGGAAAAGCATAAATATTGAGAACAGAATAAAGAAGAGAGAGAGTGACTATGGACGACCACAGAGGGAAGAGACAGAAGATGAAGAACACGAAGAAGAAGGGAACGGGAAAGCAGAACGTAGCAAGGGATAGAGAACTTGGGGAAGAAAGTGAACATGAAAAAGACACAGGGAAGAGACAGTAACAAGAGGAGAGATGAAGGAAGAAGAGGAGCATGAGGAACCACAGAAAGGAGGGGTAGAAAGTAAAAGGGAAAAGAGAACTGAAGGAAGAAAGAGAGCATGGAAAGTACAAGAGAGAGGAGGAGACATAGGCTAACAGAGGAAGGAGAGCTGGAGAATGAAATGGAGAATGAAGAAAACCAGAAAGTAGAGAGTGTGTAACTGGAAGGAGAGTTGGAGGAAAAAAGACAAGATGGAAGAAAAAAAAAGAGAGAGGAGAGACAGAATGTAACAAATGAAAGGAGAGCTGGAAAAAGATAGCATGGAAAACGAAAGAAAGGAGAGATAGATAGTAACGGAAGAAGAAGATATGAAGGAAGAGAAGCCCATGAAGAATCACAGAAAAGAAAGAAAGAAGGAGAAAGAGAATTGGAGAAAGAAAGAGAGCATAAAAAATCACAGAGGACGGATAGCTAAAGGAAATGGATAATGAAGAGCCACAGAGAGAATGAAGAACAGAATGAATGAAGGAGACTGAAGTAAGAGAAAGAAGAGATGGGGGAAGAAAAAGTATGGAAAAACGCAAAGAGAAAGAGAAAAGACAAAAGGTAACAGGGGAAGGAGAGCAAGAGGAAGAAAAAAAGGAGAATGAAGAGCCACAGAAAGGAGAAGTTGATGGTAACCGGAGGAGAACCAGAGGAGGAGGAGGAGGAGAGTCCCGCCCACCTTTCTTCTTGAGGTGGTCCTCGGTCATGACGGCGGCGATGGCGAAGATGTTGCCGAGCGTGCCCAGAGCAGCCATCGTGGACACCATCAGCAGCATGCCTAGGCGGTTCCAATGTCGCTGCTCCGCCTCATCGTCCACCTGCCCGCTGCTGTTCCGCCGGTCGAGCTGCGTGTGGGCGTGCTGCTCCCCCTCCTGCTCCTGCTGCTGCTGCTGGAGGAGGGGGAGCAGGTCCTGGTCGCTGCCCACCACGCCCGCAAACCCCGCCCGTATCGCCGTTTCCGTGACCCAGCCCAGCACGTCGTCGCCGGGAGAGGACACCTCCGTGCTCATCTCTCCTGCATCCCGCCTGCGGAAGGAGAAAAAGGGGTTACTAAATGGCGGCAAAGAAGAAGGCGAAGAAGGAAGAAGAAGAAGAAGAAAAGGGAAGAAGGAAGAAAGCGAAAAAGGAAAAAGGCGAATAATAAGCAGGCGAAAAAAAGGAAAAGTAAAAGAAATGAAAGAAAAAGATAAAAAGAATTAGAAGAGAAGAAAATAATCATAACACGAAAAGGTGCCGAAAAAGACACGATGCAAGAGGAAGATGAGGAGGAAAATTAGGAGGAAAACGAAGCCGAAGAAGAATTGGATGAAGAGAAGGAGGAAGAAAAGTAAGATAAGATAAAGAAGAATTAAAAGATCAACAACATCCCCCATAAATCAAGAGGAGGAGGAGGAGGAAAGACGAAAGAAAAATAAGCAAGAAAAAGAAGAAAAAGAAAACGAGGACGACGTACGACTCGGAGAAGACAAAAAAGGGGGAAGAAAAATAACACTTGTACAAACTCCCACAGATGAAAGCCCTCCCCTACCCTCCCCCCTTCCCCCCCTACTCCCTACCCTCCCCCCTTCCCCCCACCCCCCCATCGCCGGGAATAAGCATGGCAGGGCTCGAGGAACAAATCGTCTTGGGCCCGACACTGATGGATGCGCCGCCCCTCAAGATCTGATCCGAGGACGCGTAAATGTGAACGGCCGAGGACTGGAGTGGAGCAGGAGGATGAAAAGGTGGTGGAAGAGGAGGAGGTAATGGATGAGGAAGAAAAGAAGAAGAAAAAGGCAGGATTGAGTATCGTTTGAACATTTCTAAAGAAAAAAAGTGGGTGTAGAAGTATAAGAAAGATGATGATTGGTAAGAGGAGGAGGAGGAGGGCCAAGTGAAGAGGAGAAGAGGAGGGGGAGGAGGAAGAGGAGGAATCGAGTATAGAAGCTTCATTATGTAGACGGAGGAAGATGATAGAGGAAAATAAGATAAAGAAAAGATAAAAGAAAAGAAGAGGAACTGTTTGAACAAGAAGAAAACTCAAACACATAGATGGAGAGACAGAAGAGGGAGTATACAAATAAAAGGAGAAAAGAAGAGAAAGAGGAGGAGGAGGAGGACTAGAGGACCTAAACTAGATGGAATGGAACAGGATCTAAGAGGATGTAAAGGGATGTAAGAGGAGAAGTGCAAAGTGTATTGGATAACACTGGATAAGTACGTAAGAGAGAGAGCTGATAAAAGAAAACGGGGGCTATGTGAAGTAGGGGTGGGAGACTTATCAAAACTGTAGAAATGAGAGTTTGTAAGCGAGTGGAGGAAGTGGAATGGTGGGAGACTTATATAAACTGTAGAAATGAGAGTTTGCAAGCGAGTGGAAGGAGTGGAAGGGTGGGAGACTTATGCAAACTGTTGAAATAAGAGTTTGTAAGCGAGTGGAGGGAATGGAAGAGAAGAGAGGAGGAGAAAAAGAAGAAAACTAGCCTGAAGAGAGAGGATGAGGTAAGGGAATCAAAAGGAGGATCATACTGAGCCGAGAAGAATGAAACCCAGGAAAAGAAACAGAAAAAAGTGAGTGAGTGAATGATTGAATGAAGAAAGAGATGCCAAAGGAGGGGATAAAGGAGGAAGAGGACGTGAAGGGTGACCGGGGAGGGGGGGGGGGGGAGAGAAGAGAGACGCAGAAGGAGGATCAGAAGAAGGGTAAATATAGAGGTTCATAAAAGGGCGAAGGGTTTTGAGGTGATGGAGAACGCCTACGTGAGGACCAGAGAGAACATTTTAATTAGTGGTGGGAAGAGAGATATGAGAGAGGAAGAAGGAGGGAGAGGGAGGGAGAGGGGAGATTGGTGGAGATGAAAGAGAGAATTACAGGATGAGAGGAAAAGGACGCTGGATAATGATGGTGGGAAGGGAAGAGGAAGGAAGAGGGAGCACTGGGGGGGTATTTCTAAAGAAGAAGAAGGAGAAGGAAGGAATGCATGCTGGAGGGGAGAGGAGGAGGGAGAGAAAACTAAGTGAAAGAAATGATGGGGGGAATTACTAGAAGGAAAGCGGGAGAGAATGGAAAGACTGGGAGGTAGGAAATGGAAGGGGGGAGGAGAGGAAAGAGACTGAAAAATGAAAAATAATAATGACGAGCTAGAAGGAAGTGAAAGAAAACGGAGGTCACCAAAGAAACGGAAAGCAGGGGGGACTGAGGTGAAAAGAAGGTGGTGGAGGGGGGGGGGGGGTTAAGCCAGACGGGGAAGTGGAGGAAAGATGCCAAAAGGGAGATGAGAGAGAAACTGGTGGAGGAGGATGCGAGGAGAGAGGAGGAGGGAGGCGAGAGCTGGAGGGAAGGAGGAAAGATTGAAAGAACGAAGACATGGAGAAGATGAAAGAAAGACGAAGGCAGGACTAAAGGAGGAGGAGGAGGAGGTGGAAAAGAAAAGGGGGAGAATAGGGTGGGGAGGAAAGAAGGAACTGCGGAGGAGGAGAAAGGGAAAAGGGAGGAAATGGGGCAGGAGGGAGGAGAAAAGGAGGTGGATATGGAGAACGGGGAGAGGTGGAGGAGGAGGGGGAGGAGGAGGAGGGAAGAGGGAGGTTGGGTGAGGGAAGGAGATGAGGGGGGGGGGATGTTGGGCGGTGGAAAGGAGAAACTCTTTTAATTATTATATGAAGGTTCCTCTGAGTGCTCACAGAAAACAAAATGTCAAACTTAATCATGAGTAATTATTGCAATCATTAAACCTGACGTGTCCATCGGCATATCCGGCATTAATGATGATGATGATAATAATAATAATAATGGTAATAATAATAATAATAATAATAATAATAATAATAATAATAATAATAATAATAATAATAATAATAATAATAATAATAATAATAATAATAATAATAATAGTTACATACTGAATTATCACAAAGGCAAATAAAATCTACGTAAAAAAAAAAGATAGATAGATACATACATACATACATGCACACATACACACATACATACATACATACATCGACACATAACGTCCCATAGAGGCGTAGCAACATGGCGGATAAGAAGCTACGAGGTGATGAAGCCAAACTAACACGGCTTCCTCGGTACCTATAGTTAGCCAGACCTATATGGTACAGAGAAGGGCGCTCCCATATTACCCTCAATCTATAGGCTTCTGGGGCGAGTAATATGGCGGTGGGGTGGCTTCACGAGGGACTTCAGGGATGGGAGAAAGAGCAAGGTGGTGGGAGGACGACAAGGCAGGTGTTTTAGAGAAGAGAAGAGAAGGGGAGGTGTTTGGGAGAAGAGAAGGCAGGTGTTTGGGAGGAGAAAGCTAACCCCTGCACTTCTCTTTATGTGGATTTGCAAAGCTGGCGTAGTCTAAGGAAGGTGGAGAAGGCGGTTGCTGGAGGAAAGGAGGAAAACTGGAGGTAAAGTGGAGAGGAGGTGGAGAGAAGATGAAGAGGAGCTGGAGAGGAGCTGGAGAGAAGGTAGAGGGGAGCTGGAGAGAAGGTGGAGAGGAGCTGGAGAGAAGGTGGAGGGGAGCTGGAGGGAGGTGGAGGGGAGCTGGAGAGGGGCTGGAGAGAAGGTGGAGAGGAGCTGGAGAGATGGTGGAGAGGAGCTGGAGAGAAGGTGGAGGGGAGCTGGAGAGAAAATGGAGAGGGACTGGAGAGAAAATGGAGAGGGACTGGAGAGAAAATGGAAAGGGACTGGAGAGAAGGTGGAGAAGAAAACAGGAAATATAGGTACATGAAAAAGAATGAGAAATAGTAATGAAAAAAAATATATATATGTATGAACAAAGCCGCTCCGGATATTAATTCGTTGAAGGCTTAACTGCCAGAAAGTTGCTACAAAGCCTTGAAACGGGTAACACACACACACGCACACACACAAAGAAAATCATAACAAAAATAAATAAAATAGAAAATGAAATAAGAATAAATAAATACATAAATAAAAATAAATAGATAAATAATGAATAAATAAATAAATAAATAAATAAAATAAAATAAAATAGGATAAAAACATAATAAAATAACAAATAAATGCCTGAAAAGAAAATACTATAAGAAAAATTGGATGGTCGGGGTAATTTATTATCATCAACAATGTAATGTCACACCTGTCGCCTCCTCCTCCTCCGCCTCCTCCTCCTCCTCCTCCTCCTGCTCACCTGTCCTCCGCTAAAATGATAAGTTGTGTTAACGTGGTAATTAAAGCGCCAGGTCATTGTCAATCGCCTGTCTCTCTTCCGTAAATTAATATCACATCCCCTTGACAGCCTCTGGAAAGGACGCTGATCACCTTCACATCCCCCACACCTCATCACCACATCATCGTCATCATCATCATCATCATCATCATCATTATTAGGTCACTGGTTTTTTTTCACGTCACTTTCACTAACATTCACATTCATCTCGTTTCAACCTCATATTCGCCGTGTATATTATTTGTTACTTTTTTATCATCTACATATCATCTACTACCTGTCTTCTTCTCCCATCCATCTCTCTTCTTCTCCCATCCACCTCTCTTCTTCTCCCATCAACCTCTCCTCCTCTCTCATCTAACTCACTTCTGCTCCACACCCATGCAAATCAAATGTCCACTTTCTTTATCATATCAACCACTTCTGTTACATCAATCTCACTCACTTCCACATTACAACATTCACAAACAGAAAGAGACAGGAAGAGAGAGATGAAACAAATCGACAAAAACACAGACAGACGCAGACAGAGACGGACAGGAACAGAAACAAAAACAGACAGGCAGACCGAGGCATTTGAGGCAGGGTCAGGGAGAGTCAGGGAGGGTCAGGCGCCTTCAATAAGTGAGCGGTGTTGCAGGAATTCCTTATTAGAGGCGAAATGTGTTGTTCCCGGAGGAGGCAGATCGATGCTACGAAAATTAATAAAAGCAACAGAGCAACGAAACGAAAACTTACACGTTGTAGAAGCTTCCCGCGCTGGTAATTCCTTTTCCGAGAAGATTAATTTTGCGCGCGAAGATTAGGAAGACAAGACTACGGAAGGGATGAAAAGAAAAAGATTAATGGAGTCTTCTTTTCCTCTCCTTGATGCTGTACATACGTAAGTGAACAGAGAATCAGACTGACAAACGTGAATTAAATAAAACTATAGAAACTGTGTTAGATATTTGTAAAGAGGAGTAATAAAAAAACAGAAGAGAAACAAAAAATGAGTGAATGAATGAAAAGAAAAAGATTAATGGAGTCTTCTTTTCCTTCCTTGATGCTGTACATACGTAAGTGAACAGAGAATCAGACTGACAAATGTGAAATCAGAGAAAAATATAGAACCCGTGTTAGATATTTATAAAGAGGAGAAATAAAAACAGAAGAGAAACAAAAAATGAGTGAATGAATGAAGATAAAGGTGTGGAATGAAGGAATGAAGGAGGAAGGAGATGAAGAAGTATAATAAGTTACTGATAATTATACTCTTTTGTAAGCAAGGAAAAAAATAGAAGGTTCGTGAGAAATAATGAAAAAAAAAACGAAAAAAACGAAGAGGAAATAGAAATAGTAAGATTAATAATGCGTTTTACTTCACGATCATGTACACGTGTGATCAAGAGAAAAAAATAAAACTTCAGAGAAATATAAAAAAAGAACTAATGAACAATGAAATAGAAAAGGATCTAAAAAAAAGTGGAGGAATGATAAAAGGTTTCCTCCCTGATCGTGAACACGTGTGATGATCTAATAACTAAACGAAAAGGAAGAAATAATAAAAAAGTGCAAAAAAAGATAAAAATATATAATTCACATATGAACAATAAAATATACAAAACTGAAATATAAAAAATGTGGAGGATTGATAAAGTTTTCCTCGTGTGATTAAATAAATAGGTCAAACGTGCAGGAAGAATAAATAAATAACTGTGAAGGTAAAATAAATAAAAAAAATACATAAACAATAAAAACAGAAAAAGGAAATATGAAAAGTGGAGGATTAATAAAGAGTTTTCCTTGGTGGCCATGAACACGAACGATCAAAGAATTTCAAACAAGTGGAAATAAGTAAATAAAATAAAATAAAAGAAGACGAAAACTTGAGACTGCCAGAAAAAAAACATATATAAAAAAAGCCTCTGATATCTGACGGCGAAAAAAAAAAAGATTCAGTGTATCCCCAAAAGAAAAAAATCAGTGTAGCCGCAATAAAAAAAAATACCTTGCCGCAAAAAAAAAAAAAAAACATTCAGTGTAGCCGCAAAAACACGTTCCACCCATTAACAAAAAGCGTATAATCTTTACTGCACAAGTCATTGAACACGCGCATTGACAAAAAATATAGAAAAAGCAATTACAAAATATCCCCTCCGATAAAAAAGAGGGGAATATAAACATGAAAGGATTAGGGAGAAAATTCAGGTTATCACGAGCCCCTGACGTGAGAGATAAAAAGAGAGAAAGAGAGAGAGAGAGAGAGAGAGAGAGAGAGAGAGAGAGAGAGAGAGAGAGAGAGAGAGAGAGAGAGAGAGAGAGAGAGAGAGAGAGAGAGAGAGAGAGAGAGAGAGAGAGAGAGAGAGAGAGAGAGAGAGAGAGAGAGAATAAAGGAAAAGAATACAAGGTGGAAAAAATTTAGACATGAAAGAAGGAAAAAAATAAGAAAAATGAAGAAATGAAATTGAAATGATGTAAAGAAATAAAAAAATAGAGAGAAAAAAATAAAAAGAGGGAAAGAGAAAGAGAAAGAAAGAGAAAGATATACATACGAAAAAATGAAAAATAAAGAAAGCAAGAGAGAGAGAGAGAGAGAGAGAGAGAGAGAGAGAGAGAGAGAGAGAGAGAGAGAGAGAGAGAGAGAGAGAGAGAGAGAGAGAGAGAGAGAGAGAGAGAGAGAGAGAGAGAGAGAGAGAGAGAGAGAGAGAGAGAGAGGCAAAAAAAGTATCACCAGTCACGTATCGATCACTTCCCAGCCTCACGCTAGCACCGAGCTCCCGAGGGCTGGTGACGTCACTCCGTTGTTTCCGCTGCTCAGGTTTGCGTTACGTCGCCTCTTTACGGCCGCCATGACGTTTTTCCTGCCCTGGTTACGTCATCGGAGCCTCGCCTGACCTTGCTTGACCCTGTCTGGCCCTCTCTGGCACTCTACTTCGCTCGTCTTCTCTTGTTTACTGTCTTTGTCTCCTTCTGTTTGTCACCCCTTAATTAACCTGCCCTTTTTCTGCTTACCTGTGTCTGTCTTTCTCTCTGTTTCGTTGTGTGTGTGTGCGTGTGTCTGTGTGTGTTACTTTTTATTATTCTCTCCTTGGCTTGTGTTTCCTTTTGTTTGTGGTGTTCCTTGTCTCTTTGTTTGCCGCTAAATTGCTTTCTGAATTTGTGTCTCTGTCTGTGTTTTCATTTCTCCCTCTCCCTCTCTCTCTCTCTCTCTCGTTCTGTTTGCCACTCTATTGTTTTCTGAATCTGTGTGTCTGTCTGTGTTTTTACCTCTCCCTTTCTCTCTCGTTCTCTCTCTCACTATCATATTACACAAGGAAAAAATCGCTAAAATAGGGTAAGTTCTTTTATTTTTAGCTTTACGTGGAGGTGCAAGACAGAGATAAGGCAGAAGACAGCAAGGAAGTAAAAAAATGTGGATGGTGGAAAGTGAGAGAGAAAGGTCAAGGGAGTGGAGGGAGGGGAGAGAGAGAGGGATGAAATAGAAATGAGAGAGGGAGAGAGAGGGAGGGACGGGAAGTGGGTGGAAGGGTAGATAGGGGAAGAAAAGAAGGGAGGAAGAGACGAAGGAAAGATAGCAGAGATAGGAGATGAAAGTGGATGTTGGTGAAACTGAGTGGTGGTGGAATTGAATGGAGAATATGTTAGTGGTGGTGATGGGAATTTTAGGAGGTAAGTGGATGCGTAGGAGGAGGACATAAAAGGTGATGCAAGTGGAATGTGATTAGTGGTTGGAGAGAATGTAGGTGGAGGAGGGCTGGAGGGGGTGAGGGGGAGAAGGAAGGAAAAGGTAATCAATGAAGAGAAAGGGTGTGAAGAGATGAGATTATGGGGAAGAAAGGAAGATACGAAGGAATAGAGTGTGAAAGGAAGGATGTGGAAGTGAATGGAAATAAATGGGAGTGAAATGGTTAAACAAGGAAAGGGAATGAGAGAAAAATAGGGAGGCCAGTTGAGGGAAGGAACGGAAAAAAAATATAAGGAAATGAAATGGATGATGAAGGGAGCATAAGGGAAGAAGTGGAAAGGAAGGAAAGGAAAGGGAAGGAAAGGAAAGGGAATGGAAGGAAAGGAAAGGGAAGGGAAGGAAAGGGAAGGGAAAGGAAGGGAAGGGAAGGAAAGGAAAGGGAAGGAAAGGAAAGATAAGGTAAAGAAGTTGTAAAAGAAGAGTTGTGAGGGAAGGAAAGGAAAGGGATTGAAAAGGAAATTAAATGAAAATAAAAAAGTAAGAAAAGAAAGGAGGCGAAATGGAGGACAGTCGCAATAAAAAAAGGTGGTAATAATGATCCCGAGTCTATCAACACATCTTTATGGCGTGTTGATGATGCGTGATGTGGTTGATGGATCAGAACACAAAGGATGAAAACATTTTTGACAATTAATAAAAAAAAAATATAGACGCGTATGATAAATGGTTTGGTGGTGACGTCTATTGGTGATGATAATGGTGGTAGTGGTGGTGGTGGTTAGGGTCTTAAGCAGTGGTGGAATTAGTGGATGTTTAAGTGGTGGAGTGGTGATGATGGTGAGTGGAATTAGAAGGGATGATGATGTGGAGAGGTAGGAAATGGTGGTGGATAGGGTGGAAGTGTACTGGTTGAAATGGTGGATGTTTAAGTGGTGAAGTGGTGATGGTGAGTGGAAGTAGAAGTGATAGTGATGTGGAGAGGTAGGGAGTGGTGGTGATTAGGGTGTTGATGTAGTTGTAGAAGTAGTGGATGTTTAACTAGTGAGTGGTGATGATGGTGAGTGGAAGAAGTAGTGATGGTGATGTGGATTGGTTAAAAAGTGTATTGTGTCGATTATGGTGATTGTGGGGGTCGTTATAGTGAGGGCAAGTTCTGAAGTTCTGTATAGAGGATGATTTTTCAGCTAATACCTTTAACAGAGATCGTACTGAAGGAGAGACGTGAGAGTTTGCTGACTCATTTTTCACCTCAGTTATTTCCTCATACTCCTATTCTCGCATCACAAATCATCGGTGTTCTCTTTGCCCGAAAAAAATGGACCAAATGTTGTTGTTTTAGGAGGAACTCTACCATTTTTATGCACTTGAAAACACTCATTTCCGTCACCATCACCGCCGGGAAGTAAAAAAACAAGAAAGAGAATCGCAAGAGAGAAAATAATATAGTGACCCAGATTCTGCTTCATTTCCCGAGATAAAGAGGTCACGAATTGGCACTGCACACACACACGCACACGCACACGCACACGCACACGCACGCACACACACGCCAGCGGTAATCTTACTCTAACTACTTTCATGAACATTAATTTCATCTCATTAGTAAGAGGATCCTTGAATCCACCGCCTCCACCTCCTCCTTCTCCTCCTCCTCCTCCTCCTCCTCCTCCTCATGTTCCTCCTCCTCTGTCTCGTCTTTCTCCTTTTCTAATTATTATGCTCCTCTCTTCCTTTTCCTACTTCTCATATGATGCAAATTTTCTCTCCTTCTTCTTCTCCTCCTCCTCCTCCTCCTCCTCTTTGCGTTTTCCTTTTTTCCTATATGCTGCAAATTTCCTCTTTTCCTCCTCCTCCTCCTCCTCCTCCTCCTCCTGCTCCTCCTCCCTCTCATGCTCCTCTCCGCCCTGTCACATTACACAAACGTCATGAATTAAACTCGACCATTTGCGAGGACCCTGAAACGCGACCTGCCGCACACAAATCGTCCCCGCATGCCCGCCCCCGCCGCCGCTGCCATCCCTCAGCCGCCGCCGCCACGCTATCACCATCTCGCATTGGGGCGGCGGGGGCGTGGGACAGTGAGGCACCCATGAAGAGATATACAGACGCCGTTACCTGCATCACCATCATCACCGCTAACGCCTTCACTGTTGTTGCGTTTCCTTACACTTCCACCCCCCGTTCCCATTTCCTTTTTCAATCCCTTTCCCTTTTCCTTTCCTTCCCTCACAATTCTTCTTTTTCAACCTCTATACCTTGTCTTCCCTTGCTTTTCCTTTCCTTCCCTCACTACTCTTATTTTTCAACCTCTTTGCTTTGTCTTCCCTTTGCTTTCTTTTCCCTTCCTTCCCTTTCTTTCTTTCCATTCCTTCATTCCCATCACCATCACTCACTATTAGATTCATATATATAAACGTGCAAAGTTTCTCAAGTCGCTTCCTTTACATTCAACATTTCTTTAGCCACCACAGTTACAACACCATTCACCACACCTATCACCACTAATACTACCACCACAACCACCACCACCATACCACAACCACCACCACATTACCACTATCACCACCACCACAACAACAACTCCACACGCTCTAGGATTAAGGTGTAAAAGACCTCGTTTAATACAGTTTCAGGGTGAGAGACATAAATTGGGTGGATTTGAAGTGGATTAGGTAGTGGAAGGGAAGCACGAATATGTGGATGAGGTGGATGGAGGAAGGAATGGAGGAAGGGAAATAGGGAAAGGAAGGAGAGCATGGGTGTGAGGGGAGTATATTTGAGAAAAGGGAGATGGATAGGGAAGAAGGTGTAAGGTAGAAAGTGAGAGAATATATGGAGAGTTTACTGTGGATGGGAGAGAGAGACTAAAGGGTGATACCGTGATGGGGTGAGGATAAGAGATTGAGGGGCGAAAGGGTGTGGGAGGAAAGGTGTATTGGGAAGAGAAATGGGATTGTACAAGATGGAGAAGACAGGAAGGAAAGAAAAGGAAAAGCAACATAAGAGAAAGAAGAGTAAAAATTCAGAAAAGAGGGAGAGGAGGGAAGAGGAAGGGAGCAAAAATGGGTAGGAAGAGAGAATCTGAGAAAGGAAGGAGAGACAAAGGAGTGGGGGGGAGACAGGGAGGAAAGGAAAAAAAATATGAGACATTAGAAAGAAGGGCAAAAGTTACTGTAAAAGAGAGAGAAAGGGAAAGAAAGGGATGGACAGGAAGAGGAGGATCTGGGACAGTGTCGGATATGGAAGGAGAAGAACAGAGGAGGGAGTGAGGAAGAGACGGGGAGGATAGAAAAAGAATAGTTAGGTATGATAAAGAATGACAAAAGTTAAGAATAAAGTAGTGATAAGGAAAGGAAGGGAGTAAGATGGTTAGAAAAAAGGAAATCTGGCAGAGAAAGTCAGATGTGGAAGGGGAAGAAGAGAAAAGGAAGTAGACAGGAGACAGGGAGGACAGAAAAGGAAAGGTAAGGCATAAAAAGAAGAGCAAATGTTAACAAAGAGAAAGAGAGAAGAAGATTAGGAAGAAGATACTTGGAAAGGAGAGACGGATGTGGAAGAGGAAGTAAAGAGGAGGGAGTGGGGAGGAGACAAGTAGGAAAGAAAAAGAAAGATATGGCAAAAGAAAGAAGCGCAAAAGTTATGAAAGAGGGGGCATACAAGGGAGAGGAGTATGGGAGGGGCAAGGAAAGAGGAGAGAGGAGGAGGAGGATAAAAGGAAAGTGGGAGAAAGATTTAATAAAGACGGTTTGAGGGTAGGGAGGGCCACCACCGCATTAATCTATTTCCTCTTTTTCTTCCTTCATTACCTCCCATTTGCCTCTCCCCTTCCTTTCTTATTCACCGCAGCCGCTCCACCGCACTCAGCCTACATTCTTGAGCTTCATTCCACCACCCTCCCGCGAACAAGAATCTCATCCACCGATCCTCAACCACAGACCTCAAGATACCAGTCAGTGCCCAGCTCGTCATCCACCCACCATCCACTCCTTATCCACTCCTCATCCATCTCGCCATTCGCATCAACAAGAACTCAGCACGAACCTCATCATCCACTCCGAAGCGATTTATCATGAGAGAGAGAGAGAGAGAGAGAGAGAGAGAGAGAGAGAGAGAGAGAGAGAGAGAGTTGAAAATAGACATAGGACAGAAAGAAAAAAAGTGTACATGAAGCAAGGCAGATAAAAAGAGGAGGAAAAGAACCTAAAGAAGACTAGGAGGACGTGAACCATAATGACAAAAGTGCAAAGAAAGAAAATAAAGAAGAACAAAAAGTAAACAAGAACAAAAAAGAAGGAGGAGAGGGATGATGATGAGGAGGAGGAGGAAAAGGAAGAAATAAAAGAAATAACAGAAAAAAGTCAATAAAAAAAACAGGAGGGGAAGGAGAGGATGGTTAAAGTGAAGAAAACGAAGAGGAGGAGGAGGCTGAGGGCGGGTGAGGCAGAGAAGGAAGGGAGGGAAAAGGAGGGGAAATGAAAAGAGAAGCAGAGTAAAGGTTCTTCCTCCTCAATAATTCGACGGGGCCCATTTCCAAAGTTTACCAATACGTTTCCGGCGACCACTAGCGAGGAGCAATCATTCGGTGGGACTTTTATTTTTTTTTCCCATCTTATATCACACACATATATATTGAAAAAATGTATCGATTTTGCCCAAGATAACCAGGTATGTCCGTTTTTTTTCTCGTTTGGGGCCTCTGAACGTCATTTTTTCCTTTCCCTTTAATCACGTCACGTTTTTTTTAACCCCTCGTTCCCCTATTTTTTAACCCCATATCCCCTTTTCCTTTAACCCCATTTCCCATTCCATATAACCTATTTTCCTCCTGTCTCATACTCCCATTTCTCCTTCCCCCTTAATCTCACCTCCCATTCCTTTTAACCCCGTGTTCCCCAATCGCTTAACCCTACTTCCCCCTCTCCTCTAAACCATATTCTCCCATCCCCCATTTCCCTTTCCCCTAACCCCATATTCCCTAACCACCCCATTTCCCCTTCCTTTAAATCACATATTCCCTAAGTATCCCCATTTCCTCTTCCCTTTAACTCCCATATTATTTCCCCAACACCCATTTCCCCTTCCCTTAACCTTATGTCTCTCACCTCTTAACCTCCTCATGTCCCTTATATCTCAAAACAATATCCTAAATTCCATGACCCTATATACCTCCTCTTAATATGCCCGGACCCCTTTAAACCCCTTAAAATCCCTTGACATCTGCACCTTTCTCCATGTCCCTGACCTATATATCTTCCCTCCTGCCTCCTACGCCGTGTTCCGTGTCATAGATTCATCCTCCCCCGCGACTCAGTTCATAACGGTATTCGATCAGGTGTTATTGGTGGACCGTGTCGCCACAAAAGTCTACGGGTTGGTCATGCCGCATTTCACTAGCCTGACGACCCTGAACCTTTCGCCTCAGTGATTTCAATGTTCGTTTTAGGTCTGTAGGAGCACGAGTATAGCACTTTGGATGTGTCTAGACGAAGCGATAAAGTAGAAATTGATTGGACATAAGAATTTGATAAGCACATTTGATAAGCACATTTTTTTTTTTCAGATTCTGCGCTCTCTCTCTCTCTCTCTCTCTCTCTCTCTCTCTCCTATCTCTCCCCTTCTCTCCCTCGGGTTTTCCAGCTCCCCTTTCCTTCCTTTGTGTTCGTATATTCGTCTCTCCATTTTTTTAACTTTTAACTTTCACCCTCCATCCAATACCATACAAAACCTTTACAACTCTTTTTCGCGGTCCCGCACATACGCACAGCAAGGGAGGGTTTTGATCCGTTCTGCAAGTAAGTAACGTGTCGGGTGATTTTAGTAAGTCGGTTGGTCATGTAGGTAGATTTCTGGTGTCTCCTCTTCCATGTGTTTGTGTTTTCCATCCTTTTTCTCCTCCTCCTCCTCCTCCTCCTCTTGTTCATGTTCTTCTTCTTGTTCTTCATCATTTTCTTCGTCTTTCTCCTCGTGTTTCTTTTCTTTCTATTTCTCTCACAGTCCTTCTCTTTGTTCTCTTTTCCCTCATTGTTTTTCTCTACTTCGTCTTCCTTCTCCTTTTCCCTTTCGCCCCCTCCTTCTCTTATTTTTCCTTCTCCTCCTCCTCCTCGTCCTCCTCCTCCTCCTCCTCCTCCTCCTCACCACCATCACCTTCGTCATCATTATTCCCACCGCAACCACCATCTTCACCACCACCACCACCACCACCACCACCACCACCACCACCACCAAACAGATCATCCCATTCGCTAACGAGTTCACGCGAAGCATTTGTGATGACTGTTCAAAGTCTGGATTATACTTTTTTTGCTGCTATTTTTTTGTCTCCTTGGTTTCCCTTGCACACCTTTTTTAGTGTTTAATTTTTATCTAGTGCTTTTTTATTTTACCTTGTTCTCTTTCTTCTCAGGTTACCGTTTGTTCAGGTTTGCATTTACCTTCATTTATTTTTCATGTTCTTCCATCTTAATTTTCTTTGTGTGTGTGTGTGTGTGTGTGTGCGTGTGTGTGTGTGTGTGTGTTCTCTCTCTCTCTCTCTCTCTCTCTCTCTCCTGTGTGTGTGTGTGTGTGTGTGTGTGTGTGTGTGTGTGTGTGTGTGTGTGTGTCTCTCTCTCTCTCTCTCTCTCTCTCTCTCTCTCTCTCTCTCTCTCTCTCTCTCTCTCTCTCTCTCTCTCTCTCTCTCTCTCTCTCTCTCTCTCTCTCTCTCTCTCTCTCTCTCTCTCTCTCTCTCTCTCTCTCTCTCTCTCGTTTTATTCAGCTCTCGACGACTCTAAGTTGATGTTTTCCCACTCTCATAAACCTCGATTTTATCCTCCTCATAATCCTCTTTTATTGCTCTTCCCGGCTATCTCTTTTTTCCCTTTTTCTTATTTCATGCACTATTTACTCGCTTCCTTTGCTTTTATTCTTTTTCCTCTGCTTTTATTCTTTTTCTTGTAGCGGGTAGAACGAAACTCCATTTTTGCTATGTAACGTACCTAGGTCTTTTTTTTGCCTCCTAACGTTCGCTTTGTTCTCCTTACCTCTTTTCCGTGTGAGTTCTTTTTTTTTCTTTTCTTTTTTTTAATCTTCCCTGTCTGGGTTTTGTCGCCCGAGCTTTTACAGTCTTCAAACATACCATTTCGCTTTAATATCCGGAACTAAAATCTAATTACCGACTGATTTTTCGTGGCCTTCAAACTACCAGGCTGTTTTTGTTTATTTGTTTTTCGCCAAAATCCGTTCAAAACATTCAGGTTCCTAATTAGCAAAGACTAAACCAGGTGCAGATGCTATATTCTTTAAAAAAAATAATCTAAGTATATATTAAACGTAAATGCCAGTATCATTGCGTGGTTTCTTTTGGGTGTAGATTTAGGAATGAAGTTAATTATTCCAAAAGTATTTACATTATTAAAGACAAAGTAAACTGTACACTTCCTGATCTTTCTAGTTTAACTTATCTCTTTATCTAACAACAAAACTTTTTTTTCTCACTGTCTAAGGTTTGCATTTGTTTTTAATCCTGTTTTTACACCTACGAAGGTAATGATCAGTGTTCTTCGATGCATTCCTAATTTGACTCGTTTTAGTATTCCATATCCTCCATTTCTTGCCCTTCACTTTTCCTAACCCTCGTCTTAGTCTCGAATTCCTTTTTCTCACACCTTTCTAATGATCTTTCACCTTCGTCCGTGCTTTCCTAATCTGCATCTGCCTAGTCTGCCTTTTTCTGTGGAGTATTTTCGTTTACTTGTCACTTTTATTATTTTTCTAGTCTGTTTTATCTCTCGGTCTTTTTATCTCTTTTTCCTAACTCTTGTCTTTGTTTCCACCGTCATTTTTTCACCCTCATAATAGTCCCTCACTTTCTTTCTTCCTATCTTGCAACAAGCTCCAGTCCTTAGTCCCGGTCACTCGCTCATGTCTCTCGCTCTTTTCTTCTCTTTCCCTAACCCATATCTTTATTTCCAACGTCTTTTTTACACCCTTCTAATAGTCCCTAACTTTCCTTCTTCCTCACCTGCAACAAGCTCCTTTCCCTCGTCTCGGTCACTTGCCCTTAACTCTCCCTCTTTTTATCTCTTTCCCTAACCCTTATCTTTATTTCCAACGTCTTTTTTACATCCTTCTAATGGTCCCTCACTTTCCTTCTTCCTCACCCGCATCGTCAGGGGGGCGATAAAAAAGACTGGTCATCACCGTTCGCCGTCAGAAGTCGATCAAGGCCACGGCGCCACAAAGGGAGCCTCGCCGCCCCCGCCTGCCATCACCTCCTCATTAACATTGCCAGTCAGTCACCTCTTGCCTCGCCTCGTCTTCACCTGGTCAGCTAGAGACAGGCTGGCAGGTGGATAGACAGATAGGTGCATACACACATAAATCAGACACACAGACACACACATTTGCAGACGTTTATTTGCACTTCATTACCTCCTGCTCTTCCTCTTCATTCTTCTCTTCTTTTTTTTTTCCTCTCCTTCATCACTATCTTCATGAACATTGTATTTCCCGTCCTCTCCCTCCACCAATTGCTCTTCCTCCGTCTCCCCTTCCTCCTCCTTCTCCTCCTCCCCATCCACCAACCATCTCCTTCCATTCCAGCACTATCACCACCACCACCTCCTCCACTTCCTCCTCCTCCTCCCAGACCACCTCTTTCACGAACCTCAACCTCTCCCATTTCTCTCGCTGCTCCACTATTTCCTTTTCCTCTCGCGGGTTCAACGTCCCCGTGGAGCCGTAAAGCAGGTGGATCAGTGTGTATTTAGTGGACTTATGAAAGGTGGACACCGTATCGCACCCGCCCAGAGTGTCCTCGCCTCTGATTGGTCTGCGGGCCGACGAGGACGCGTGTGATTGGTGGGGAGGCGAACGAGCGGCGGGATTGGTAACGTAGGAGAGGGATGGGTGAGAGAGGGAAGGGAGAGAAAGAGAGAGGGGAAAGAGAGAAAAGGGAATGAGAGAGAGAGAGAGAGGAAGATAGGGAGGGAGAAAGGGAGAGAGGGAAGGGAAAAAGAGAGGAAGATAGGGAGGGAGGAAGGGAGGGAGGGAAGGGAAAGAGATAGAGAGTGAAAAGAGAGGGAAGGGAAAGAGAGGGAGGGGAAAGAGAAAGGAAGGGGAAAGAGAAAGGGAGGGAAAGTGAGGGAGGGGAAAGAGAGAGGGAGGGGAACGTGAGTGAGGGGAAAGAGAGGTGAGAGAGAGAGAGAGAGAGAGAGAGAGAGAGAGAGAGAGAGAGAGAGAGAGAGAGAGAGAGAGAGAGAGAGAGAATCACAACTTCGGTCCATTCAAGTAAAAAACAAACAAAAAAAAGATGCGAAATAGCCCACACATTATTTTCCTCCGCACCACTTATGAAAAAAAAAACTTTGCAAAATAAAAGTTCGAAAAAAAATCGAGTCTGCCAGAAAAGACAAATGAAAAAAAACATTCACCAAAAAAAAAAAAAAACGAGATATAATGACGCTAACAAACCATCGCATGTGTTCGTCCGTTCGTCCGTCCGTCCGTTGTGTCCGTCCGCTAATCCGTCTGCGAGCCTAATTAGCACAACAGAATTCCCTTTTTTTTTCCCCACTTTTTTTTTCGTCCGCAGTTTTGTGTCGATTCGAAAATGTAGACGAAAAATGGCTCGCAAAAATGGGATCAACGCAGGGCCTGAAAAATGCGGAGGGCAAGAGTACCGATGAGGCTGCTGATGATGATTATGATGAGTGTGGGTCATTAGTGTGATGAGGAGGGTAGGTACTGGATCCGTGTGTGTGGGAGAGAGAGAGAGAGAGAGAGAGAGAGAGAGAGAGAGAGAGAGAGAGAGAAAAGTAAAAAAGTAAAAGAATGAATGAGAGAAAGAAAAAGAGAATGAAAGGAAAGAAAGAAGGAAAGAAAGAAAGAAAGAAAACTGAAAGAAGAACGAAAGGAAGGAAGGAAGGAAGGATGGAAGGAAGAAAGGAAAGTAAAGAAAGGAAAGTAAAAAACACACACACACACACACACACACACAGAGAGAGAGAGAGAGAGAGAGAGAGAGAGAGAGAGAGAGAGAGAGAGAGAGAGAGAGAGAGAGAGAGAGAGAGAGAGAGAGAGAGAGAGAGAGAGACCCAACACAGCAACGAATAATTAAAACATGGGAGGGGAGAGTGACTGCACGTGCTCTCCGCTATACAGAAAGTCAATTATTGAAAGCAAAATCATTTTCATTAAAAAACACGAGTCCCATTACACAGAGAAAGTCAATTATTTAAAGTAAGATTATATTCATTATTTAAAAAGTCCCATTACATTATTTCAAAGAGTAAAGTGGAAGCAAAAATAGATTAAAACGCACTTCTTCACCGTTGAGAGAGAGAGAGAGAGAGAGAGAGAGAGAGAGAGAGAGAGAGAGAGAGAGAGAGAGAGAGAGAGAGAGAGAGAGAGAGGAGAGAGAGAGAGAGAGAGAGAGAGAGAGAGAGAGAGAGAGAGAGAGAGAGAGAGAGAGAGAGAGAGAGAGAGAGAGAGAGAGAGAGAGAGAGAGAGAGAGAGAGAGAGAGAGAGAGAGAGAGAGAGAGAGAGAGAGAGAGAGAGAGAGAGAGAGAGAGAGATGTTCGAGTTCACGGCCTTCACAATAGCATCATCTTCGTGGCGTGTTTCGTGTCTCCTTCTTGGGTTCGGTAAGATTTTCACCAATTCCAAATCTTCTCAGTTATGCCAAAGTGTCAGGAGGGCTAGCGTTAAGAGCACGGCTTCTTTAATTACCTCATCACCACCTATCAGGCCATTTGAGAGCCGTTAACCTATTCATCAAACCTCAGAAAACAACAATTGCATGAACTTCTCGGCCCAGCTCCTGAGACAGCCACACCGCTCTCTTCCCCTCAGAACCGCCTCCACATTCTCGATCAGAACGGCTTAAAGTTTGTGAGTGTATCCCGAGGGCGACATCTCCAGTAAAAAGGCTCTTATAGATGTATCCAGATAGCCAGACATTCGATTACTGGAATTATCACTGGAACGCATCCGCCCCCATGAGGACGCCACGCACGCGAGAAAGCAATGCATGTGAGAGTGAAGGAAGCATACAAGACAGTCTCCAAGGCGCCGTAGTCCATGCGAGAGAGTGTAGCAGCGCCCAGTTAATCTTTCCAAGGAGGACACACGAAGAAATATATACCCACACGTCTCTGGAAGCAACATGTGTGTAGGATACTTCTATATATATTCAAGGAGACGTGGGTGTATCAGGATAGCGCCGTAACCAAAACGAACACCCACGCACGTAAAATGTTTAATATGTTCCTATAATATGCACGTAATATGTTCCTCCCGAAATTGACCTCTCTTTTTGGCAACTCCTCTGTACTCTATTCAGGAGCAGTAAGTAGCGGGCTTTTTTTCTTTAATATTGTTTTCTTTTTTTTACGCCCTTGAACTGTCTCCTTTATTGAAAAAAAAACATGACGAGACGGTTATGTGTGTTACTCCTGCGTGCGCCCTCAACCAAAGAGCGGATGACATACGTACCCAGACTGTTACTAGTGGCTGGAATATAACCCCCCCCCCAAACACACACAAGCACACACACGCAAGCCCCCCCCCCACCCCACCACCACACACACCGATGCAAAACAGGCCCTCCCCAACCCCTCTGCTTCTCTGAGTGGCTCTACGACTTGAGTTGAGCGCCATCTATCGCTTGCTTGATGTATCCTCCACTCATCCGCGTCCTTGTGCCCTCAAAGGAGCTAATCACCGCCACTACAACCCTCCCGTCTCTCTCTCTCTCTCTCTCTCTCTCTCTCTCTCTCTCTCTCTCTCTCTCTCTCTCTCTCTCTCTCATAAACACAACATCTCCTTACTCTCATCACAGTTTCACCTTTTCATCACCACCACCACCAATAACAACACCAGCACCAGCTCGTTAAAATCACTACACCCACATCCACCCCCCCCCGCCACTACCATCAACCCCCTTCCTATTTGTCCCCTTCATCACCAGCATCACCTGTACATCCACCACTACGACCCGCACACGTAAAGGGGGGAGCGGCGGATTTAGGACGGAGGAAAAGGGAGGCGGTGTGTGGGTGGTGTGTTATGAGAAAAGACTCCAATAGTGATGTTTATCTTGAGCTTAGCCTAAAAAGGAGGAGGAGAAGGAGGAGAGGAGGGAGAGGAAGAGGCTGTGGTGGTAAAGTGGACATTCAAGTAGAATAGTGAAGAGGAAAGGGAGGGAGGGAGAGAGAGGGAAGGAAGGTGAAATTTGATAAGGGAGACGTAATGGGCCAGAGAGGAGGAGGAGGAGGAGGAGGAGGAGGCAGGAAACGAAGAGAGGAGGGACCAAAGAGGTTTGAGTCACCATATATCTTTGTGTGTGTTTGTGTGTGTGTGTGTGTGTGTGTGTGTGTGTGTGTGTGTGTGTGTTTTATTTTTTTTTATCAATGAGTAAACGTATGAATATGTATGTATTTGTATGTCTGTCACGATCCATTTATTCATCGTATATTCTCTCTCTCTCTCTCTCTCTCTCTCTCTCTCTCTCTCTCTCTCTCTCTCTCTCTCTCTCTCTCTCTCTCTCTCAATTCGTCTCTTTAATTACCAATCGTTCCCTCACCATCTTTCACTTTCCACCTTCCATCTATCTTTCCTATTATCTGCCTTTCATCTTCGTCTCCATCTTCGCTTCGTTCTTAATTACTCTTTGCACTTCTATTTTGGTTTCTTTCGAACTAACTTTCTTTTTCTATAATTCTCTTTTTTTAACTTCCTTTTATTTTTTTTCTTCGTGTTGTCCTAAACTGTTTATCTTTGGAAGTAAAAAAAAAAAATGCTTCTTTCGTATCATCTAGGAATAGTAGGTCGTAATTTTCATCATTATATTTATAGTGTAGTAGTAGAAGTAGTAGTAGCAGTAGTAGTGGTAGTAGTAGTAGTAGTAGTAGTAGTAGTAGTTGTAGTCGTAGAAGTAATAATCGTACTCTGAACATTGTATTTATCATTTTTTAAGCCACAAACTCTCGTACCTACACAAATAACTACAGAAAAATTAAAGTTATCGTTAAAACTGTTGAATATTAATGGTACTCGTTCTTTTATGCTGTAGTTATCGCCAGTGTTGGACACAGCGGCACTACTAGTTGCGCCGCTACTTAGCGAAGCTACTTTTATAGTAGCTGTAGCGGTAGTGCCACTCATTTTTAGAAAGAGCGGCAAAAACGGTAGCGGCACTCCATTTTTAGGTAGGGCTAGTCACTACTCGCTACTCGCTGCTCGGGGTGGACCAACTACGTACGTGACGAAACGCGAATGAAACGTGTACAGTACAGTGGGCTGAGCCGCGTCCCGTCACTCTTGTCTGTCACCTAACGCTCGCTCAGTAGTGAATCTGCGACTGGAGGTGTGGTTGGCTGCCTACCTGTGGACAGTAAGTGATTAGTCACTCGTGGATATTCCTGATTACGGCTCACGAAGCCTTGGAAACTGGTAAAAACTTGGTGAGTCAACTAGCACAGCAGAGGGAGGTGAGTGAATCTTCTAGCCTCACGTACAGGAAGTGTAAAGTGACTTACTCAGTACTCTATCAAGAACGTAGAACGTAACAACATGAATAAAAGAGAAATATGTTTTTTCAGTACTTACTGTTCACAAGTAGCGGTAGCGGCAGTAGTAGTGGTAGTGCACTTCATATAGAAATGAGCAGCTGTAGCGGTGGTGACACTACAATTTGACTGAAGTAGTGGTAGCGGCAGTGCCACTACTTTTAGCAGGTAGTGCGCACAACACTGGTTATGGCTTATAAACTACGAAAATGCAATACGCTGAGTACGATAATTTGGCAACGCTGAGTCGTAGTCGTAGTAGTAATAGTGGTGAAGGTGGAAGAGGAGGAAGAGGAGGAAACCATATGAATAAAAATTTTCCTGTGAAATAATGCAAACAAATAACTCATGACGCGGGTGTGTATGAGCGAGTCAGGAAGGATAAAAAATGTGCTCGCTTTGTCTTGCTTCCCCTCCCAGCCACACCATATGGACATTATCAAAAAAGGCTGAAATTACACACACACAGAGAGAGAGAGAGAGAGAGAGAGAGAGAGAGAGAGAGAGGCAAAAAAAAAGGTATCTTACATATAGCATGAACACACACACACACACACACACACACGCAGAGAATAATATATGCACACACGCACACACAGGCAAAAAATATACACAAATACAATAATACACATACACACACAGACACACAAACAGGAAAACATATACACACAAACAAAAATAGGTAACATTGATCACACACAAAAAAAAAAACACAATCATTCAAAAACAATCACTAAAGCAGACAGAAAAAAATTCGCAGGAAGAAAAGGTGCAGTAAATGTGAGAACAACCACAGATAGATAACCTTATTAACTAACGCAAATACTTTTTATATATAAGGGAGAATGAGATGCATAATTTTCCTTCTTAAACAATGCAGTCTGCCCCTCAACGCGCGGTGGAATATGATCCGTTTTCTTTGGCAGATATATCACATTACGACACATTATCCGTATTGTGCAGACTAATGAGGCGGCGCTGAGTGAGTCTGTGTGTGTGTGTGTGTGTGTGTGTGTGTGTGTGTGTCTGAGAGAGAGTGTTTGCTGGTGTTATGTGACGGGTGAGAGAGAGAGAGAGAGAGAGAGTTGCCATAGTAACCAGGTTCATCTTCTCTCTCTCTCTCTCTCTCTTCCGCATCCCCTCTATTCCCCTGAGACTATTTTTCTCCACCGCTGAATTGAACGCGGGAACACATATAATAATAATAATAATAATAATAATAATAATAATAATAATAATAATAATAGTAATGATGATGATAATAGTAATGCAGAACTCCTTTTGAAATTCCTTCGTGTAAAAACTAAATGATGGACATGAGAAGAATAGTTTTTTTTTTCTTATTTTTACTGCTCTTAAATCTGTTCACGCTATGAGCTTTATCTCTCTCTCTCTCTCTCTCTCTCTCTCTCTCTCTCTCTCTCTCTCTCTCTCTCTCTTCGAACTGCTTTATCATCATTAATTTATCTCTTTTTCTCTCTCTTCCTCCTCCTCGTCCTCTTTCTCCTCCTCCTCCTCCTCCTCCTCCTCCTCCTCCTCCTTCTCGAAATTTGCAGACGACACAAAAATAGCCAGCAGAGTCACTGCGACAATAGATAAAGAACTCTTACAAGCTGATCTCGAACGTTTAAGTAGCTGGGCACAAACATGGCAAATGGATTTCAATTCTCTGACTCGTAGATTAGAGTAGATGGTAGCAACAACAAACAGCCTAGTTAGGACCAAGAGGTCTGTTGCTGTTTGCTTTTCCTTTGTACTCCTTTGTAGTCTCCTCCTCCTCCTGGGGGCTTCGTGGTACAATGGTTAGCACACTCGGCTCACAACCGAGAGAGCCCGGGTTCGATTCCCGGGAGGAGTGGAAAAATTTGGGCGGCTTTTCCGATACCCTATGCCCCTGTCCACCCAGCAGTGAATGGGTACCAGGTATTAATCGGGGGTTGTGTCCCGTCTCCTGGGATCTGTTCCCTTTTATAATTCCTTCCTCCTCCTGTCTCTCTCCGGCATATGACCACAGATGTTGCGCCGACTAAACGAAACTTTCCAACTTTTCCTCCTCCTCCTCCTCTTCCTCTAAAATGGTTTCAAAATCCTCCACTGACTTTACTTTCCCAATACTCCCTTTTTTTCTCTATTCCTCCTCCTCCTCCTCCTCCTCCTCCTCCTCCTCCTCCTCCTCCCCTCTCATTCCATTCCTCCCCACTCAGAAATTCCTTGACCCCTACCAATAATCATACCTCCTCCTCCTCCTCCTCCTCCTCCTCCTCTATCCTTATCTTCCTTTTTTTCATCTTACCTCGTCCCCTTTCCTATACCTTTCTAACTTTTTTCTTGTTTTTTCTTTATTTTTTGTTTCTCTATTTCTATCTCTCTACCTCTCTATCTATCTATCTCTTCTTCTTCTCCCCTATTAATACCCTTCTCATCTCCCTCCATTACCCTTTCAAACACCTTTTTTATCCTCTCCTCCTCACCTCTCCCTCTCTCCATCACTTCTCTCTCTCCCTCCATTCCCGTTATTGACACATTCCTTCCACTCACTCCTTCATCTCCTGCACCTTTCTCGATACTGGAAGAAGAAGGGAGAAATAGAGGAAGAGAAGAGGAAAGAAGGAGAAGATAGAGATGGAAGGAGAGAAGATGGAAATGGGAGAATTGATTAAGAGAACTTGATTATGGAAACATGGTGTGTGAGGGGAGGGGGGGGAGGGGGGGAAAGGTGGTGTAAGTATGCGTGTGTGTGTGTATGTGTGGTGGCCGTGTGGATGTGTGTGTGTGTGTGTGTGTGTGTGTGTGTGTGTGTGTGTGTGTGTGTGTGTGTGTAAAGCCATTTTTTTTAACTTTTCCCCCCCTTACCTTACTAATTGCTTTGCCACCTACCTGTCGGTCTACTTGTCTATCTACATCCACGTTGTTTACCTGTCTTAATCGTGTTTTGCCTCGGCGATGCCCCTGTCTCGCCGCGTCTACGTCTGTCTGTCACTCTGTCAATCTGTGTTAGTCTCTCCCTCCTTTTATCTAGCTAACTTAATATTTTGGTTTCTCTCTCTCTCTCTCTCTCTCTCTCTCTCTCTCTCTCTCTCTCTCTCTCTCTCTCTCTCTCTCGTTTTATTCCTCATTTTTTTCTGATTATTTGCTTTTTTCAATGCCTTCCAAAATTTTCTTGATCTTTTTTTTCCACTTTTCTAGTCTTTTTCTTCTCTTTTCCTCACATCGCATTCTGTTTCACTGTTTCTCACTCTCTCTCTTTCTCTCTCGGTCTCGGTCTCGGTCTCGCCTACGCCCCTTCGTAAATCCATTCTTATGAAAGTGAGAAATGATCGCGGAGAGCAGGGCCTCGTTAGACGCCCGGGGGATTTATGCAGCCCAGGGGGAGGAGGAGGAGGAGGGGAAATAAGAAGTGGAGGAGGAGGTGGAGGAGGAGGAGAAATAAGAAGTGGAGGAGGAGAAGGAGGAGGGTTGAGGAGCTGGAGCACTCGCTGGGAAAGAATGAGGGGAAAGTGAATGGAGAATTAAAGAGCATGAGGAGGACGAGGAAGGTGAGAAAAAAGGAAGGTATTTAGAAGAGGGAAAGAAAATGAGGAAGAAGAAGTGGGGTGGAGAGTGAGTAACTAGGAAGCTGGAATGAAGAAAAGAAGAGTGAACGGAAGAGGAGTGAAGCAGGGAAGGAAGAATGGGAAGGAAGGTGTAGTTTAGCAGAATAAATACCGGAGAAAGAAGAAGTGAAGGGGAGGAAAGAAAGGTTAGGGGGAATGGAGGAGGTGGGGAAGGAAGAGGATGTGGAATGAAAGGGAAGGGGTGAGGAGGGGGTGTTGGAGGAAGGGATGGAAGGAAGAGGAAAGGCAATGGAGGGGGTGGGGAAGAAAGGGAAGGGGAGAGGAGGGGTGTTGGAGGAAGGGGAGGGGGGATGGAAGGAAGAGGAAGGGGAATGGAGGGTGTGGGGAAGAAAGGGAAGGGGAGGGGGGATAGAAGGAAGAGGAAGGGGAATGGAGGGTGTGGGGAAGAAAGGGAAAGGGAGAGAAGGGGGTGTTGAAGGAAGGGAAGGGTGGATGGAGGGGGCGGAAAAGGAGGGTTAGGGTGGATGGAGGGGGTGGAAAAGGAACGGGAGGGAGAATGAAAGGGTGGGTAAGGAAGGGGAAGGGGGATGAAGGGAGAGTGAGGAGAATGGAAAAGAGAGGGAGGCTGGGTAGAAAATGTGGAGAAATGAGGGAAACTAAAGAAAATACCTGTACATTAGGGAGTCCTCCTCTCAATTATGCTGTGAGTTGTGATTCTTTTTATACAGAATGGGAAGTATCGTGTTAGAGCATATGCAGGGATGTCAATAAGTCGCGGGGCTGAGAAACTTGCCCTACAAAGATTAGATTAAACGTCTCAGTAAAGAAAGGGAAGGTGCATGAAGACTTTACTGAAGGTTATAAATGAATGGAGAGCCTTAACAAGAGGGTGGTAATAAGATTCGTGTTGTAACAGAGCGGGGTAAGACTCGTGGCATATTGAAGGAAGATAGTAATAAGAATATGTCAATAAACTCCGTAGATGAGAGGAGCAACCTTGTCAGTCATATTGTAAGCGGAAAAACGATTGACACGTACTAGAAAAAGTTGACATTGGAGTTGTTGTTTTTTACATCAAAGGATACGGCTCAAGGGCAACAAAAAGGGTACAAAAAAAAGCCCGCTACTTACCGCTCCCACAAAAGTAAAAAAAGGAAAGAGTAGCCAAAAGAGAGGTCAATTTCGGGTTGAGAGATGTCTTGATATTACCAATATTGTCCAGATTTGGGGTCCGTGGATTTGCAAGCTTACGCACCGTTTCCACTCCGCTGGGCAATCGAACCTAAGATATACGTATTTGTTGTGAGCCGAGAATGCTAACCACTACACTATGGAAGATATATTAACTGCGCTGGAGAACAGGAGGCGCTACCTTACAGCCTCCTCTCTGTGTAGGCCTTATATTCATGTGTCTTCCACTGAGGAATGGGAAGAATAATTGAATTGTAGGAAACGTTGAAGGTGGGGAGAGCTGAAAACTATGGAGAAATAGAACGAGGAGGAAGAGGTGAAGAGAGGAATAAGAAGGGTGAAGAGGAGACTCGATTAAAGAAAAGAGGAATGAAGAAAAGGAAAGAAGGAAATGAATGGGGAGGAATAGGTGAAGAAACGAGGAATGAAAATGGTAGAGAAGAGATGCGAGTGAAGAAATGCTGGATGGAGAAAGGGAAAGAAGGAAGCGAATGGGCAGGAAGAGGTAGAGAAGAGAGGAATGAGGACAGAGAGGAGACTCGATTAAAGAAAAGAGGGATGGAGAAAAGGAAAGAAGGGAGCGAATGGGGAGGAAGAGGTGGAGAAGAGAGGAATGAGGACAGAGAAGAGACTCGATTAAAGAAAAGAGGGATGAAGAAAAGGAAAGAAGGGAGCGAATGGGGAGGAAGAGGTGGAGAAGAGAGGAATGAGGACAGAGAAGAGACTCGACTGAAGAAAAGAGGGATGGAGAAAAGGAGAGAAGGAAGCGAGTGGAAGATGACGGTAGGAACAAAGGTGATCTAGTAACGGAAAAAAAGGAAAGAGAGGTGACTTGAAAAGGAGAAATAAAGGCAGGTAATAACGTCACCTTAATCTTACCTGTCTCATTAGTCCCAGGTGTTGTTGTTGTTGTTGACAGGGGTGGTTTTCTTTGTTAGCCTTTGTTTGTCTGTCCTCTGTTAATTTTGTGTTGATTTTGTGTTTGTGTTGGTTGGTTACTCCTCTACCTTTGTTCCGAGTGTGTGTGTGTGTGTGTGTGTGTGTGTGTGTGTGTGTGTGTGTGTGTGTGTGTGTGTGTGTGTGTGTGTGTGTTCATGTTCGTGTTTGCACATAATTAAAATTTCTTTAGATGTCTCTCTGTTCTCTCTCTCTCTCTCTCTCTCTCTCTCTCTCTCTCTCTCTCTCTCTCTCTCTCTCTCTCTCTCTCTCTCTCTCTCTCTCTCTCTCTCTCTCTCTCTCTCTCTCTCTCTCTCTCTCTCTCTCTCTCTCTTCATTATTTATTGCTTCTTTTCTCTTTATTTTCAACGTTTTCTCCTTCTCTTCACTTCCTTGCTTTGCCTCCTCTCTCTATTTGTCTCTCCTCCCTCTCTCTCCTCTTGTTTTTTCTTTCTTCTCTCCACTCACTTCCCTCCCTTCCTTTCATCCGTCGCCTTTGTCGTCTCCCTCTTTCTTTCTCTCCCCTTTCCTTCATCATATTTTTGTGCCCCCTTTGCATTCGACAGTTTTTCCGTTACTCTCTCTCTCTCTCTCTCTCTCTCTCTCTCTCTCTCTCTCTCTCTCTCTCTCTCTCTCTCTCTCTCTCTCTCTCTCTCTCTCTCTCTCTCTCTCTCTCTCTCTCTCTCTCTCTCTCTCTCTCTCTCTCTCTCTCTCTCTCTCTCTCTCTCTCTCTCTCTCTCCTATATCATGCACTTTGGGTAGAGACTGCAAAATAGAAATAATGTCATTTTTGTATAACTTGTTGGCAAAACCTAGCTTAGACACGCAGCGCAGTTCTGGTTCCTTTGATACAAGAAGAATATCGAAGCACATCAGAGAGCAGCGACGCATTACGATGATATAGATATCCCCTTTGAGGGCACATCGTATGAGCAACGACTCAAGTGACGACCACTTTACCCTGAAAAAAAATACTTATGCATGGAGACATCATACATTTTTTTTTTAAATAATTGAATTAGTTCAATGACGTCGACCACTCCAAGTTTTTTTTCTCAAAACTAACTCAAGGTCTAGAAATAACGATCTACTGATTCAAGTGTGGCGACGCACCTCAGACATCGACGAGTTATCTCGAGCCGAGTCACCCGCCAGTGTAACAACGTCCCTGCAGAAGTGGTCAATGCTGAAACGATAAACTCCATAAACCACACTGACCGTTACTCTGCGCCAGGAGTGAGCTCAGTGTTCCGGCGAGCACTTACAGAACGTGCTTTGATGTATTTCTCTTGTCCTTGAGGTGCTTGACGGTATGACTAAGTCACATACGCAGTCAGCTTTGTTATAAGCCAGCAGGCTATGACTATATCACGTTTGCAGCCAGCTTGGTTGAGGCAGCAGACTTTGTTGCCTGCTCTTCCATGCTTTCATGTTACCTCCTACTCTTCTAATCAACCTCTTCCTTCCATCATTCAGGTCCCGTATTTTCCTCCATATTTCCTCCGCCTGCCTCTTTTCCTCTCCCCTGACCCCTCCATCCTTCCCTCCCTCCCTCTCCCCTTCGCTCTCCTCCTCCCTCTCTTCCTGCTTCCGTTCCTCCCTCCCTCCCTCCCATAGCTGGATATTGATTAGTTACTCTGGTCACGAGTGATTCTCCTTCTACCTGGTGGGGAGAGGAAAGGTGAGGCTTATGAATGGTGCTGGTGATGGTGATGGTGAGGAATGGTGGTGATCGTGAAGAGGGAGGGGAGGGTGAGACTTATTGGTGATGGTGAAGAGGGAGGGGAGGTAATGCCTGTTGGTGATGATGATGGGTTGGTGATGATGATGGGGATGGTGGAGAGAGAAAGCATTGAGTCTGGTGGAAGAACTGAGGAAAGACAGAGAAAGTGATAGTGAGTGGAGGTGAGAGAGAGAAAGAGGTGGAGGGTGCAGTGGAGACAGGCTGATGGTGATGACGGTGATGGAGGGAACGGATGGTGAGGGGAGGGAGGGAGAGCATACAGGGAGATGAAATGAAGGTGGGAGACGAAGAGGCAAGGAAAGAAAGAAGAGAAATTGAGGGGGGAGGAAAAAAAAGAGGAAGGGGCGTGAGAAAGATGAACAGGAAGATGAGACAGACAGAGAAACAGACACAGACAGACAGACAGAGACAGAATTGTGAGTGAAGGTTAAAGATTAAGGAGGAACTTGACTTACTGAAGATGAATATATGTGGATAGGAGTCAGTGTAGTATAATAATGATGCTGGTTAATATTCTAATGGCAGGGTGACGTAAGAAAGGAAGGGAAGGGAAGGTAAGGGAAGGAAGAAGAGAGAAGAGAGAGCGAGAGAGAGAGAGAAGGGGTTGGGATAGAATAGAAATGATGATGAAATTTTACGTTTTCGGCACATTGTTCTCTGTTTTGCATATTCCACTGTCATCCTGCTCTCTCTCTCTCTCTCTCTCTCTCTCTCTCTCTCTCTCTCTCTCTCTCTCTCTCTCTCTCTCTCTCTCTCTCTCTCTCTCTCTCTCTCTCTCTCTCTCTCTCTCTCTCTCTCTCTCTCTCTCTCTCTCTCTCTCTCTCTCTGTCTCTCTCTCTCTCTCTCTCTCTCTCTCTCTCTCTCTCTCTCTCTCTCTCTCTCTCTCTCTCTCTCTCTCTCTCTCTCTCAACATGGAGAATAGTTCAGATCTAAGATTTTAATTAACTTGCCCCAGAAGTCTTCCGCGCCCTCAAAAATCTTATTATTTCTTCCTTACTCAGCGCCCACTTCCTCCTTTACCCTCCCTCCTTTAACCTCCCTCCCTCCTTTACTCTCCCTCCTTCCTGAACTCTCCCTCCCTTCCTCCCTTTTTATACCAACACTAATTTCTTCATTATCCAATTTATCTCCTTTTTCCTTATCTAATATTTCCTTTACTCTCCTTAATTTCACCTCCCTCCCTTCCTCCCTCCTTTTATCTCCCTCCTTTATCCTTCCTCCCTTCCTCCCTTCTTTACCTCATCTACTTCCTCTGTTATCCAGCCTCCCTCCTTTCTTTATCCTTCCTACTCTTCCTTATCCTCCCTCCTTTGCTAACTCCCTCCTTTAATCTCCCTCCTTCCTTTACCCTTCCTCCCTTCTTCCCTCCCTTCTTTACTTCTACTTCTTCTTCTATTATCCAGCCTCTCTCCTTTCTTTTATCTTACCTCCTCTTCCTTATCCTCCCTCCTTTGCTCTTTCCTCCTTTATCATTTTCCTTTTTCCCCCTTCTCGTTTTCCCTCCCCTGCCGCTCTTCTTTCCCTTTCTCTCTTTCTCTCTCACATTCTTCCCTCTTCGCTCCCCTCCCTTCTTCCCTTCTGCTCTTGTTTTTCTTTTTTTTATCTCTCATTTTCCTTCCTCGGTCTTCTCTTTTTCCCTCCCTCCCCTCCCCTTCCTTCCTCTCATTTTCCTTTTTTTCTTTCTTCTCTTCCTTCTCTTCTCTCCTCTTCCTCCCTGTCCCTTCACCTTCCTTTCCTCTCCTCTTCCTCTCGTTTTCCTTCTTCCCTTCTCTTTCTACCTTCCCTCTCTCTCTTTCTTGCATTTTCCTTCCTCTTTTCTTTTCTTCCTTCTCTTCCTCCACCTCTACCCCTCCACCTTCCTTTCCTTTCCTCTCTTCTCTCCCCTTCTCTCGCTTGATCTCTCCCTCTCTCCCGTGACCTTTCTGTCTCCCTCTCTCCCTCCCTCCGCTTAATCGTGTTGTTCGTGGTTTTCATTATTGCTAAATATTCTTACTCTTGCGCGCCTGACCTTTATTAAAATCCAAGTTTCTAAAAGGGGAAAAAAATGTTTGGGCCAGCCAGTCGGTCGGCCGTTCATTTGCATGCACCTGTTAGTCTGTTTGTCTTTTTTTCTTCTATGCTTTTGTTCTATTCCTTCTTCTATTATTTTTATTCATTCTATTCCTATTATTTCTTTTTTTTTTCCTCTTTGTTGTTTTATATTATCTATTTTTTTCTATTTCTTTTTCCTTCTTTTGCTATTTCTTTATATTTCCCTTTATTCTTTATTCAATTTTTCTTTCTTCTATTTTTCTTTTTTCTATTCTTTTTCTTCTATTCTTCTTTCTTATCTTCTTCTTTCTTCTATTCTTTCTTAGCTTGTCTGTTTTTTCTTCCATTTTCTGCCTTTTTAAGTTGAATCATTATCCTCATTATTATTTTTTTACTTTTTTTTTCAACACCGTTATTTCAAGACCTCAGGCTCGTTAAGTGTGTGTGTGTGTGTGTGTGTGTGTGTGTGTGTGTGTGTGTGTGCGTGCGTGTGTGTGTGTGTGTGTGTGTGTGTGCGTGCAAGCAGACAGTCATTAAGAGGACCAGGAGACTGAGACTCTTTATCTCTCTCTCTCTCTCTCTCTCTCTCTCTCTCTCTCTCTCTCTCTCTCTCTCTCTCTCTCTCTCTCTCTCTCTCTCTCTCTCTCTCTCTCTCTCTCTCTCTCTCTCTCTCTCTCTCTCTCTCTCTCTCTCTCTCTCTCTCTCTCTCTCTCTCTCTCTCTCTCTCTCTCTCTCTCTCTCTCTCTCTCTCTCTCTCTCTCTCTCTCTCTCTCTCTCTCTCTCTCTCTCTCTCTCTCTCTCTCTCTCTCTCTCTCTCTCTCTCTCTCTCTCTCTCTCTCTCTCTCTCTCTCTCTCTCTCTCTCTCTCTCTCTCTCTCTCTCTCTCTCTCTCTCTCTCTCTCTCTCTCTCTCTCTCTCTCCCTTTTTTTGTCTTCCATTCCCATCCTCCTCTCTCCCTTTCTTTCGTTCCCATCTCCTTTCTTTCTTTCTCAATCATTCATTTATTCATTCTCTTTCCTCCTTACTTTTACCATCCCCGTCCATTTTTCTCTCCGTCCCTCTCCTTCCAAGCCCCTTCTCCTTCTCTCGTTCCCCTCTCCTTCCTATTCTTTCCCTACCTCTCCTTATACTTCTCACTCTCTCTATTGCATATCCATTATCGCATCCCATCCTTCGTCTCCTTATCCCATCCTTCCTATTTTCACCTTTTTCTCTTTCCTACTCCACTTAATCCTCCCCTTTCCTCATTTTTCCATCCCCTCCCTACTTCTCCTCCTTCCTTTCTATTGCCATCCCTTCTCTTTTTCATTCCACCTCGTCATCTCCCTCTCTCCCTCTCCTCTTCATCCCCTTCTTACTTCCGCTCCTTCCTTCCTATTTCCATCCTTTCTCTCTCCCTTTTCATTTCATCCTCTCTTTTCCTCTTTTTTTTCTCATCCCCTTCCCCCTTTCTCTTTCCCACTCCATCTTATCCATCCCCTTCCTGCTATCACCCCCTTCCCTCGCCCCCTACCGCCCCGCCCCGCCGCACCCGTCACAGCCTGTACGTATGCCACAAAAATCGGCGAATCGTCTGAGCGAGGAGCAAAAGTGTAGTACATGCAGACAGACGGCGGGCACGGCGAGGGAGGAGCTGCTGGGCCGCCTGATAAAGCTGACCTGTTCCCCGCTGACGGATGGCTCCTGGCTGCTGTATGTTACGAGACACGTTAGATTTTGACTGAGTGTAATATATGCCTGCCTGACCTAATGGAGTGTCCTATCTCTCTTCTTCGCCTCCTTTCTCCTCTCAAACCATCATTTTTCCCCTCTTCCTCCTCTCTTTCTTATCTCCTCCTTCTACGTCCTTTCCTCCCATCATCTTCCTCTCCTCTGTCTCTCTTCCCAAACCCTCATCTTTCCCCTCTTCCTGCTCTCTTTCGTATCTCCCTCTTCCCTCTCCCTTCCTTCATTCTTCCCATCATCATCATCTTCTCTCCTCCCAAACTCTCATCTTTTTCCTTTTCCTCTTTCCTCTCTTTCTTATCTCCCTCTTCCCTCTCCTTTCCTCTTTTCTTCCCATCATCTTTTTCTCCTCTTTCTCTCCTCCCAAACCATCTTCTTTCCCCTCTTCCTCTTTCCTCTCTTTCTTATATCCTCCTTCCATGTCCTTTGTCCATACTTCCCATCATCTTCCTCACCCCTGTCTCTCTTCCCAAACCCTCATCTTTCCCCTCTTCCTCCTCTCTTTCTTATCTCCCTCTTCCCTCTCCCTTCCTCTATTCTTCCCATCATCTTCCTCTTCTCCTTCTCTCCTCTCAAACCCTCACCCTTCCCCTCTTCCTCCTCTCTTTCTTATCTCCATCTTCCCTCTCCTTTCCTCTATTCTTCCCATCATCTTTTTCTCCTCTTTCTCTCCTCCCAAACACTCATTTTCCCCCCTTCCTCTTTCCTTTCTTTCTTATCTCCCTCTTCCCTCTCCCTTCCTCTATTCTTCCCATTATCTTCCTCACCTCTGTCTCTCTTCCCAAACCCTCATCTTTCCCCTCTTCCTCCTCTCTTTCTTATCTCCCTGTTCCCTCTCCTTTCCTCTATTCTTCCCATCATCTTTTTCTCCTCTTTCTCTCCTCCCAAACACTCATTTTTCCCCCCTTCCTCTTTCCTTTCTTTGTTATCTCCCTCTTCCCTCTCCCTTCCCCCATTCTTCCCATCATCTTCCTCTCCATCGTTTCTCCTCCCAAACCGTGTCTCTTATTTCCTTTTTCTCTCCCATACCAATCCTCTTTTGCTTTCTCTTCCTTCCTCCCATTTCCTTACTCTCTTCTTTTCTCCCTCCTTTCCCTGTCGTTCTCCTCTCCTTTTCGGTCCCTCTCTCCCTCCGTCTCCATCGTCATAACCTGCCTATTCTAACTTAACATCGATTGGCCCCGCGTAACTTTGCCTGGCCCTAATAACCATGTAATATAACTTAGTGTATATATTCACATGCAGATTGTGAGGGAAGTAATTTACATTCAGATTGTGGTTTGAGGGGCATGCAGTTTCTTTTTTTACTTGCCTGTGTGTGTGTGGGTGTGTGGGTGTGGGTGTGTGTGGGTGTGTGTGGGGGGGGGGGGTGAGAGGAAGGCAATGTAGGCATATGATTAGAATTATATGTTAGAAATATTAAGTATCTACGAAAAAAAGTCACTCCACAGGTTCCAATATATATACTTTTTTCTCATGGTTTAATTAGCCGAAGAAAAAATAGGAAAAAAAAATATAGTCCAATTAATTTTAGGAAAGAACAAATACTACAAAAAAAGACGTAGGTAATTCCGCGGCTAAATTAAAGAAAAAAGCGGCCATAAGAATTCCTTCCCTATTAAATTCTTCTAGACCCCCCCCCAAAAAAAAAGGAAAACCAATTCATACTTAGACCAAAGAAAATCTGCTAAATAAAAGGGTGATGAAACTACGCTTTAAAAACTACAAAAAACTGTCAACGATAAAAAGGAAAAAAATAGAGATAGAAAAAAAGAAAAGAGGAAAACTAATGCATTCTTAAACCAAAAAAAATCTGCCAAAATGTTGATGAAACTCCGCTGTATAAACTAAAAAAAGAAAAGTGTCAACGATAATAAGAAAAAAAGACAGAGGAAAGAAAAAAAGAAAAAAGGAAAACTAATGCATTCATAGACCAAAAAAATCTGCTAAATAAAAGGCTGATGAAAACTCCGCTGTAAAAACAAAAAATAAGTGTCAACGATGAAAATAGAAAAATAAAAAAATAGAAAAAAAAAGAAAAGAGGAAAACCAGTGCATTCTTAGACCTAAAGTCTACAAAAAAAAGGGGTGATAAAACTCCACTGTATAAACTAAAATAAAATGCCATCTCTAACAACTCCCTCACCCCTCACGAGACTAAAAAAAATGTCCACTCTAACAACCCCTCCCTAACGAACCACCCCCACAAAAAACGTCAACACTAACAACTCCTTCCCTACCAAACAAAAGATCAGCCATAAGGAACGTGAGACTAATGCATCGAGGGAGAAACTTAATCTATGGCGGCGAGGAAATGAGGCGAGTTTATCTCCGATGCTGCGGCGGGGACTTAGCTGTCTCGTAAGCAGCCTCCCGTTGTCATTAGCAGGAGGCAGTAATGACCCGGAAGAAATTGTTACGACATGCAGGAAGGAAGAAAGGAGGGAAGGAGGGAGGAGGAGAAGGACGAAACGAGTAGGAGGAGGAGGAAGAAGAGGAGATGAAAAGGAATATGGGAAGCAGGAGAACGAGATGAGAAGGAAATGCGGGAAGGAAGAGAAGGGCGAAAAGAGTAGGAGAAGTGGAAGAGTAGGACGTGGAAAGGAATGTAGGAAGAAGGGGGATGAGACAAGGAGGAGGAGAGGAAGAAGAGAAAGTGAAAAAAGGTGCATGTAGGAAGGAGGAAGCTGAAAGAGGAAGACCAGGATGAGGTGAAAAGGAATGTAAGGAGGAGGGGAATGAAATGAGTAGGAGGAGGAGGAGGAGGAGGAAGAAGAGCCGGTGAATAAATGCAAGTAGGAAGGAGGAGGAGGACGACAAAACGAGGAGGAGGAAGAGAGGAAGAAGAGGAAGCGAAAAGGAATGTAGGAAGAAGGAGGACGAATCGAGAAGGAGGAAGAGGAGGAGGAGGAAGAAGAAGGGAGTTGAATAGATGCAAGTAAGAAGAAAAAGGACGAAACGAATAGAAGGAAGAGGTGAACACAAAGAAACACAAAGGAAGAACAAACAACAGCAGTGAAGAAGGAAGCAGAGGAGGTGAACAGATACATTTGGCTATAAAAGAGGAGGAGGAGGAGGAGGAAGAACAGACAAGAGAAATGAGGAGACTGGAAAGGTGACGGAGAACGAGGAAGGAGAGAAGAAACAGTAGTGAGGAAGAAAGGAAAATGGGAAGAGAGGACAAAGGATGGCAGGGGAAAGTTTGAAAAGAAGGAAAAAAGAGAATGAAAGAAGGAAGGAGAACAAAGGAGGTAGTGAAAAAGACAGGGAAGGTAGGAGAAGAGGAGGAAAGAAGTATAAAATGAAGCAGGAGAAGAAGGAAGGAAAGAAGGGAAGCAGAAAACGAAAGAGAACAAAAACAAAAAATGGAGTAAGAAAACTTAGATGAAGAGAAAGGAAGAAAAAAATCAAAAGAAAAACAAAAACAAAACAAGAAGGTATCAGAAAAACAAAACAAAAGATAAAAACAAACAAAAAAACAACGTGAAATCAAAGAAACGAAAAAAAAAGAAGGGGAACTCCTCTAGCCCAGAACGAAAACAACAAACTCTACCCGCGCAGCAATAACATCCCAGGTGAGGGTCAAACAGGTGAGGTCAAGGTCATACTCATCAGCAACAGGAAGGGGAAGGGCATATAGACGGCGGGTGGGCGGAGAGAAGGAGGAGGAGGAGGAGGAGCAGACGTTCAGGGAAGATGAGAGCGGAGGAGGGAGAGAAGGGGGACTCAAAGAAAAGACTGTGGCGCAAAAAATAAGTTCGGCGCTTGAGGCTCAACACAATGACGTCACGAGAAGGCACGACGGGAGGAAATTAGGAGTGTCTGGATGGCGTGAAGAAGTAGGAGGAGGAGGAGGAGGAGGAAGGCGAAGAAAAAGAAGAGAAATAAGAAGACGAAGAGGAGGTGAAAGGAAGGAGAGGAACAAGGTGAAGAAAGAGGAACAAGAAGACAAAGAATGAGAGGGTAAAAATAATAAGAAGACGAGGACGAGGACGACGAAGAGAAGGAAAAGGAAGGAGAGGAGCAAGATGAAGATGAACAAGAAGACAAAGAATAAGACAGTAAAAAGAAGTAAAAGAGGAAGTGAGATGAAGAGAGATAGAGAGAGGTGGAGGAAGCCAAAAGGAGATAAAGAAAGATAGAGAAGGAGGAGGAGGAGAGAATGGAGAAACATGGAGAGAACGAGAGGTGGAGGAAAGCAAAATAACCCTAAGCAAAAGTGGAGGAAAGCAAATGGAAGAGAGAGAGAGAGAGAAAGGAAAAGGAGAAAAGCAGAGAAAGATGAAAAGAGATAGAAGAAAAGAAGAAAGAAATGAAGAGAAGCAAGAAGGATGTGGAA
Organism: Eriocheir sinensis; assembly: GCF_024679095.1. Taxonomy (NCBI): domain Eukaryota; kingdom Metazoa; phylum Arthropoda; class Malacostraca; order Decapoda; family Varunidae; genus Eriocheir; species Eriocheir sinensis. The sequence continues at coordinate 14,844,657 of NC_066536.1, forward strand.
AGAAAAGAAAAGAGAGCAAGATAAAGGCGAATAAAAGTAGGAAGCAAGATGGAGGTGGTAGTGGTGGTGGTGGAGGTGGTGGTGGTGGTGGTGGTGGTATGAGAAAATTGCCTTTTTAGTGTCCATGAAGAATTGAATAACTGGAGCCTCGAAACCACTATGAATATCTATATCTGAGAGAGAGAGAGAGAGAGAGAGAGAGAGAGAGAGAGAGAGAGAGGGAGAGGGAGACAGACAGACAGACAGAGGAATACAGGCGAAGACAGATGCACAGACTCACTGACAAGCAGAAACACTCAAGCAGACAGACAGACAGAGTTGTATTGTGTTGCACCGCGTGTCTCGACCCAAACTGTCATATTGTGTTGCATGGGCAGTGGAGGAGGGGGAGGGAAGGGGGGGAGGGGGACCACGGAATGCAGATGGATATTAACATTCTGATATTGTGTTGCTGTGTTTCTCCTCGAGGCTGTATGGGGGCTTGTCCGTGACCGTCTGTGTGTTGCGTCGGTTGTGTTGAGGCTCCTGAGTGGCTGTGGCAGGGCTGTTATGGGCTGGTGTGTTGCTTGTGTTACCGTGACAACACCCCCGAAATTTGTGTTGCGCCAAGGATGATAAATGGAAAGGGTGGTTGGTGTCTGTTTGGATGTGTTGCAAGGGGTGTGTGTGTTGCTTCGTTTTTCATGTCTGTGGAGGATGAAAAATGTTTTGTGTTGCTGCAATAGTGTTTCTAGGGGTCCATTTGTATTCGTTATCTCGTGCTGTGTGATACTCCGAAAGAATGGTGTTGCAATGTGTGAGTTTGAGGAGAGTGGGTGTTGGTGATGGCTGGCTGGCTGGCTGTGTGGGAGTGTTGTGGCATGGCTTTGTGTTGCTGCTCTGTTTTCCCGTGATTGTGATGATGGAGATGTTTCTGTTTTTTGTGTTGCAGTGCTTTTAGATGTCGTTGTGTTTGTGTCGGTCTGTGTGTTGCGCGTTAGTGAAGTGGCTCTTAGTGTAAATCGGTTGTGTTGCTCTATTTTCCTTTCTTGTGATGACGAGGAATATTTTTTGTGTTGCAGAGTTTTTAGATATCTTGTGGCTATCTTTGTCCTTTCTCTATCTCTATCTTCATCTCTCTGTCTATCTCCCTATCCTATTTCTATCTGCCTGGCTCTCTTTGTCATATCTCTATCTCTATCTCTGTCTATATCTATCCTATTCCTATCTGTCTGCCTCTCTTTATCTTATCTCTGTCTATCTGTCTATCTCTATCCTACTTCTGTCTGGCTGTCTTTGTCCTATCTCTATTTCTCTTATCTCTATCTATCTGTCTATCTCTATCTCTGTCCTATTCCTGTCTCTCTGCCTGTCTTTGTCCTATCTCTATTTCTCTAACTTTATCTCTATCTGACTGTCCCTCTTTGTCCGTCCGTCTTTCTGGCTATGTAGTACGTAAGCGGGGGAGGGGGGGGTGGAGGGGGGGGGGCTGAACGGTCCCTCCTACGCCGGCACTTTAACGGAGGAAGTGAAATATTCAAGCACGTTCGAGGGTGAGCGGAGGCAGCGGCGAGTGGCTTCCATTTCACCCCGACCTCTCTGGCTGCATGTTGATCGAGGAAACGGATTGAGAAATTAACCTTTGCTCTTCTTTTTCCTATTGAATGTGTGTCTGGGGGAAGGGAAGGAGGGAGGAGGGAGGGGCATGGTTTTTATTTCTCCTTCTTTGTGTTATCGTTATCGCTGTTTGGTATCGTTCGTTCACGTTGTTAACAGAGGAAACGTTTTTGAGACACTGACGTTGTTTTTTTTCTCCTTTTCTGTCCTATCGTTATTGCTATTCATATTCGTTGGTTTGCGTTGTTAACAGAGGAAACGTTTTTGAGACTTAACGTTTACTTTTCTTTTGCTATTGAATGTGTGTTTAGGGGAAGAAAGGGAGCCCATGGTTATTATTTCTCCTTCACCATTCTGTATATAGTTACTGCTGTTTTTTTTCCATAAACCTGCTCTTTCATATTCTAAGGTGTCCCATTTCAGAGTTGGCATTTGGTGTTTTGGTAAGGAAGAGGAAAGTATGGGATGGGATGGGATGGGATGAAATACGAAGGGAAAGGAAGGGATGAGTAAGGTTTGAGTGACTGGGGTTGCGTGAGAAAGGGAAGGGATGAGGTGGGATGGAAGGGGAAAGGAAGGGATGAGTAAGGTTTGAGTGACTGGGGTTGCGTGAGAAAGGGAAGGGATGAGGTGGGATGGAAGGGGAAAGGAAGGGATGGGTAAGGTTTGAGTGACTGGGGTTGCGTGAGAAAGGAAAGGGAAAGGTTGAGATGGGAGGGGAAAGGAAGGGATAAGTAAGATTTGAGTGACTGGGGTTGCATGAGGAAGGGAAGGGAAAGGTTGAGATGGGAGGGGAAAGGATGAGATGGGAGGGGAAAGGAAGGGATAAGTAAGATTTGAGTGACTGAGGCTGCGTGAGGAAGGGAAGGGACGAGATGGAAGGGGAAGGGAAGACATTGGTGCTTTGTTATGTATAGTTCAGAATCTGGTATCAAGAGAGAGAGAAACGAGGATAAAGTGTAGATTTTTTAAGAGCGCCCGCTGTCTTCGTCTCCCTTACAATACATTCATCACTTTTATTTACTCTTAGCTGATGATTGTATAGGAAATAGGAGGGAAATTAATATAGTAGTAGTAGTAGTAATAGCAGTAGTAGTAGTGGTAGTTTCAGTGGTAGTAGTAGTAAAAGTAGTAGTTGTAGTAGTAGTAGTAGTAGTAGTGTGATAAGAGCTATTTTCCAAGCCATTCTATAAAACTATAACACCTTTAATGGTTATCTCGCGAACACGGCACGCCCACCTTCCTTCTTTCCCTCCCTGTCTCTCTCCCTCCCTCCCTCCCTAATCCTCTCCTCTTCTCCTTCACTCTTCTTTTCCACTAATTCCTCCCTCTTCATCTTTTTCCCTCCCTCTCTCCACCTAGGAACTGACTAACAAACCTATCTATCCCCTCCACTTATCCCCTTCCTTCTCCTCCTGCTCCTCCTCCTCCTCCTCCCGCCAGCCCCAAACCACCACCACAAAGACATTTAGGATCAATAAAATAAAATAAAAAGACTCCTCCCTCAAACTAACACTCCTCTGATGACCCCACGTGACTAAATGACGCCTCAGATGACTGCTACCGCTCTGTCTCTGCTCTGGGTGACTGTAGGACGGCCACAGACGCCTCCGCAGCCCCCCAGCAACCTACAGGAATCCCCGCGGGAGTGACTGCCTAGCGAGGGACGGGTTACGCCACTTATGCTTTCACAGGATTCAAGGGACATTGCTCCACCGTCACCATGGCAACGGGATGCTGCACTAAGCGACCGAGAGGGGAAAGGAGGGAGGGAGAGGGAGGCTGAGAGGGAAAAAAAGAGAGAGAGGGAGGGAGAGCGAGAGAGAGTGGGGATAGGAGTGTGAATGAGCAGGAACCCTGACATAGGAATGAAAGTCGAATTTGGGAGATACCGGGTAGATAGGAAGAGAGAGAGAGAGAGAGAGAGAGAGAGAGAGAGAGAGAGAGAGAGAGAGAGAGAGAGACGGTACAAATTACGAGTATTATATTTATAGAACATAGCGATTGAAAATTAATAGTTAATAGTTATACGGATTTGTTAAAAGCGTTCAATTTAGGACAGTGAATGAATGGGAACTGAGACTCGAAGTAAAGGAGAAGGAAAACGATAGATGATAAATGGGAAGAAGAAAACGAATGAAAATGGAAGAAAATTGGATGAGAAAGAGAAAAGAACAGAAAAAGAAGACTATGAAAAGAATTGAAAGAAGGTAGAAAATAAATAATAGAAGAGAGAGAAAAAAAGGAAGAAAAGAGTATATGAAAAAAAAGATTGAAAAGATGAAAAGGAAGAAAGGAAGAGAAGTAAAAAAAAAAGCCTAGTCGAAAAGATGGTGATAAGGAGAAAAGAAAAAATAGAAAATGAAAACGTACCAGAAGAAAAAGAAGTCAAAAGAAAAAAAAAAAAAGGGAAGAAAGGTGAAAAGGAAGAAAGAGAAGGGGAATGAATAAGAGAGAGGAAATCAAAGAGAAAGGCGAGAGAAGAGAAGAGAAGGGAAAGGGAGAGATGAAGAGTGAGGTAAGTGGAGGGGAAAGGGAAAAATTAGACAGCTGCCATGAGGAGGAGGAGGAGGAGGAGGAGGAGGAGGAGAAGGAGGAGGAGGAGCCAAAAGAAAGAAAAAAATAAGAAAAACAAGGAGGGAAGGGAAGGAGAACAAAGAGGAAGAAAAAGAAAGAAAGAAGAAGAAGAAGGAGAAAAAAAAGGAGAATGAAGAGGAGCAGGACGAAGAAGGAAGAAAGGAGGAGGAATTGAATAAGAGATAAATTAGAGGAGGAAGAGGAAGGAGAGAGAAAGGAGAAAGGGAAGAAGGGAAGAATAGCAAATAGAACGACAGGAAAAGGAAGAGAAAAAAAAGGGAAAGGAATCGCATCAAATTAAGGACAGGTGGAGAAAAATATACCTGGCGATACGAAGGTGGACTGACTCATATGCTCTCTCTCTCTCTCTCTCTCTCTCTCTCTCTCTCTCTCTCTCTCTCTCTCTCTCTCTCTCGCTTTGTCTGACGAGTTCAATGAGCGAGGAGGAGGAGGAGGAGGAGGAGGAAGGAGAGGAATAAAGGTAGGAGAAAGAGAGGAAGGAATAGAGGGGGAAAAGGAAGGAGGAAACGAGAAAGAGGAAGAAGATAGGAAGGAGAAGAAAAGAAGGGGGAATATGAAAAAAGAAGATGAATGAGAAAGAAGCACAAGAACAGAAGGAAAACGGAAAAGAGGAAGAAAAAAAAAAGAAATTAAATATGAGAATGAGGAATAGAAGAACGAGAAGTGTAACCTGAAAGAGGAGGAAGAGGAGGAGGAGGAAGAAGAGGAGGAGGAAGAAGAGGAGGGGGAAGAAGAGGAGGGGGAGGTAAAAAGAGGATGAATGAGAAATTAGCGCAAGAACAGGAGGAGAAGGCGGAAGAGGAAGAAAAAAAGACGAGAATAAGAAAGAGGAGAAAGAGGAGAAGGATAATTTGAAGAGGAAGAAGAGAAAGAAGGTAAGAAATGATAATATATGAATGAATAAAAAAAGAGGAGGAGGAGGAGGGGGATTAGGAGCAGGAGGAGGAGGAGGAGGTAGAGTAGGCCATGTTAGGAGGCGGAAGGACTATAAAGGGCCAACATAGAACTGCACCGGTTTCTCATTTTCTTTCGTGAACTAAATGTTGAACCAATAACACGAGACGGAAGCTGAAGGCCCGTTATTTGCCCGCTTTCATTTCCCCGGCGATATGCGAGGCGGGGAAGGGAAGGGAAGGGAAGGGAGATGAGGGCTGGGATGGGAGAGGAAGAGAAAGAGAAAGGGAGGGAAGGAAAGGGAGAGGAAGGAAAGGAAAGGGAAGGGAAGAGAATGGAAGGGAAGGGAACGGTAAGGAAGGGAAAGGAGGGTAAGGGAAATTAAGGAATGGGAGAGGAGGAAAGAGTAGGGAAGGGAAGGGATGAGATGTGAGGGGAGGGATGAGGAAGGAGGGGAAGTGGAAATGGAAGGAAAATAGGGAAAATGGGAGTGAAGGGAGGGGATGTGAACTGTAAGGATGTGAAGGGAGAGGAAGGGAAAGGATGTGAAGGGAAAGGGAAGGGAAAGGGAAGGGAAGGGAAGCGAAGGGAAGGGAAGATATGTAAAGTGAAATTATGCTACGGGTAATATGTCATCATTTAAAGTCAACCACAACACACACACACACACACACACACACACACACACACACACACACACACACACACACACACACACACACACACACACACACACACACACACACACACACATATACACAGAAAACACGACGTGATATTTTGTAGCGAAAATTTTCATTCCGCTCTGCATTGCCTCCCATTCATAACGGAGCCCACGTAGCCACACAGATATGAAAGCAATAATAACAGTAGTAATAGTAATAACAATAATAATAACAGTAATAGATAGTAATGATAGTAATGATGATAGATTCAGTAGACTATTAATTCCTTATGCAAACAGAATACGTCGCACACTCGACATATTATATCTATCTATCTTCCTCTTTTTTTTTGTCTTCTCTATATAACTCATCCCTCCAATTCTTTTCTTCCTTCTCCTCCTCCTCCTCCTCCTCCTTTATCTTCGTCCTAATTTTTTTTCTTCATTATCTCTTCCATCTTCTTGGTCTCTTTGTATTCCGAGTTCCTGTTTTCTTATTCTCCTCCTCCTCCTCCTCTTCCTCCTCCTCCTCCTCCTCCTCCTCCTCCTCCTCCTCCCAGATCAGTCGTAGTTGTCAAGAAAGAAGATTATGTCTAGAATTCTCATGGACATTAGGGTGAGAGAGAGAGAGAGAGAGAGAGAGAGAGAGAGAGAGAGAGAGGGAGAGGGAGAGGGGGGGGCAGCGGAGAGTCATCACTATTTTTTCACCACCATTTTCATCACCATCATCACCATCATCACCATCACCATCATCATCATCACCATCATCATCACCATTTCTCGGCACCGTAATGTTTTCAGGAGTCATTGTTTTCTCCTTACCATTGAACCCTCATCTTCCCCCTCCCTTCTTCCTCTTTTTCTTATCTCCCTCTTCCTCTCTCCCTTCCTCCATTCTTCCATTCCTCTTCCTCTCCTCTTTCCTCGTAAACTATCATCTTTCCCCTTTTCCTCCTTTTTTTCTTACCTCTCCATTACCTCTCTCTTCCATCATCTTCCTCGTTCCTCTCTCCTCCCATACCCTCATCTTCCCCCTCTTCCTCATCTTTCTTTTCTTCCTCTTCTCTCTCTTATTCCATTCTTCCCATTTTCTTCTCTCCTCTCTCCTCTCTCCTCTTCCTCTGTTTCTTATCTCCCTTTCCTCTCTCCTCTCTCTTTTGTTCCTTATTTCCGTCTTTCTATCTTCTCTCTTCCTCTTCCTCTCTCCTCTCTCCTTTGTTCCTTATTCCCGTCTTCCTATCTTCTCTCTTCCTCTCCTCTCTCCTCCCTCTTTTTTCTCTCCATTTTTCATCTGATCGTCGTGTATCTTGTCATTATTTTCTCGTGTCTAACATTAATTCACGTCGTCTGATCCGTCATGTTTTTCTCCTATCATAAATGTGTGTCTTTATGTATTGTTTGCAAGGGTAAGGAGGGTAAGCACTTTTAATAGTTATCTCCCCTACCCTTGTTTGTTTGTTTTTATTTTGTGTGTTTTGTTTTGTTTTATCTACTACTACTACTACTACTACTACTACTACTACTACTACTACTACTATGGTGTTTTTTTTTATTGGCTACACTGATTGGTTTGGGTTTTATATTTTTTTCATATTTTTCAGCCCCATTTTTCATTTTTTTTTATACTTATATTCTTCATCTTTCATGCCCTCATATATCTTACTTCTGCTTTTGTTCTGTTTTCCCTGATTTATATTCTTCCTTCCTTTTTTTTGGCCAACTTATTTTTAATTTTCAGTCTAAACTTTAACTTTCTAACTTTCTTGCCTTCGTTTAATATCCTTTCTTATTCTATCTTTATTTTTCTATCTTACTTTTACTCTCTTCATTTCAACGCTATCTACAAACAAAATTTCTTCCCTATTCCACTTTTATATAATCCTTCTTGCTATTATACTTTTTCATCATGTTTCACTGAGTACTTTTCTTGCCTTCTACTTTTTCGATCAAAACTTTCTCTTCCTCGCGTTCTTGTCTTGCTAAGTCTTTGTCATCGCTTGGCTCTTTAATCTTCCCTCAGAGTTCTTCCGGCGTCAAACTGCCTCGATTTCTGTAATATTTTAGTCCCCCTTTTTATCGTTACCTAATCGTTACTTTATCATTAGCATTTTATCATTACCTTTCTCGCGATGTCGTCTTCTAAGTCTATGCCATCGCTTGGCTCTTTCATCTTCCCTCAGAGTTCTTCCGGCGTCAAACTGTCACGATTTCTGTAATATTTTCTCTCACCTTTTCATCGCCCAGCCTTCAGATATAATTACTCACACAGGTAAAGGTAAAGTTTTTGCTTCCATTTGGTTATCTTGTCTTCTCGCTTAATTAATGGCGCAGGTAAATTTATGGTCCACACTTTATTGCACTGTTCACGCATTCACTCTCTTAGGTACACTCTTTCCCCTCTCCATAATTGCTCCTTCCCTCTTTTATGTGTTGTTCTTCCCCTCATCCGTTTATATATCCATTAGTCCTCCCCGTTACCTCTTCATTCACGGTTCCTTCTACGCTCTTTTTGTGTGTGTGCGTGTGTGTGTGTGTGTCAATTTCCCTTCGTTCATTTACTTATCCATCAAGTTTTCTCTCTCTTCCTCCTTTTTGCATCTTCTTCCTGACGTCTCTTACAATATCTTTATCTTGTCTTCCTTTCCTCACTATTCTCCTTATCTCCCTCCATTACTCTCTCTCTCTCTTTCTCTGTTTGTTTTCCTCTCTTATTTATTTTTCCATCGAGTTTTCTCTTTTCCTCCTTTTTACATCTTTCTTCTAACGCCTCTTCCACTCATCATCTTGTCTTCCCTTCCTCACTATTCGTCTCTTCTCCCTTCTTTACTCTCCTTGCTTCTTTTCCTCTCATATATTCATTTATTCATCGCTTTCTCTTTTTTCCTCCTTTTTACATCTTTCTTCTAACGCCTCTTCCACTCTTTATCTTGTCTTCCCTTCCTCACTTTTCGTCTCTTCTTCCTCCTTTCCTCTCCTCGCTTGTTTTCCTCTCATTCATCAAATCTTTTCCCCTCCTCCTTTTTTAATTAACATCTTTCTCCTGACGCCTCTCCTACTCTTCATCCTTTCTTCCCTTCCTCTGCATCGCCTTGTCTCCCTCCATCCCTCTCCCCTCTCCCCCTTCATTCCCTCCTTTCCTTCCATCATCCTCGATAATTCTTGACCAAAAAGTAAAAAATAAATAAGACACAAGCCTCGTATGCTCCTGACGTGTATGCAGCGAGGGTGGCGGTGATGACGATGATGCTTTGATTTTATTGCGTTCGTAAAAATATGTTTCAATTCTTTTTTTTTATTATTTGCGGTTTTTCTTTTTTTTGTGTGTGGATGCCTCCGTGAAATCTGACTGACATTTGGCTGTTTGTTTTATGGGCGTGGTGAACATGTTTCTTTTTCTCTCTCTCTCTCTCTCTCTCTCTCTCTCTCTCTCTCTCTCTCTCTCTCTCTCTCTCTCTCTCTCTCTCTCTCTCTCTCTCTCTCTCTCTCTCTCTCTCTCTCTCTCTCTCTCTCTCTCTCTCTCTCTCTCTCTCTCTCTCTGTCTCTCTCTCTCTCTCTCTCTCTCTCTCTCTCTCTCTCTCTCTCTCTCTCTCGCAGCAGTCATGGTTTCCCCTTTATGCGCGCAAAAAAAACAAAAAACAAAATATTCTGCAAGATTTTTGAAGTTTCCTGACGTCAGCTTTTCAGTTCTCCTCCTCCTCCTCCTACTACTACTACTACTACTCTTTATCTCCCTCCTGCTCCTCCTCCTCCTCCTACTACTACTACTACTCTTTATCTCCCTCCTGCTCCTCCTTCTCCTCCTCCTCCTCCTGCTTCTGCTCTTCGTTACGACTCACTATTTTGCTTCATTTATCAACGTTTTTTCATTACCATTCACCGTCGTTACGCGGAGTCTTTTCAAGGGACGAGAAGGAGGAATGGCGGAAGACAAGGAGAAAGATGCCCGAGGAATGTTGCGAGGTAGTGCCGGGAGTCTCGCGGGGTGGGTTTCTTTCCCTCGCCACCACCAGCAGCATCAGCGACGGCGGCCACCACGATCATTAGTTTGTGGCTGTAATGACCTCGTTGATTGCGTTTGTTTATCTTGGAGGATGCACATTTTTTTTAGGTCATCAGCTACATTTGTTTACTTATTGTTTTATGTTTTTGTTTGTATATTCACTTTCTATTTGTTTATTTTCATTATTATTATTTGTACGGACATTCATATCGCACATCAACACACACAGCCAGCACTGATCGTTGTGAAGTTGTTGTTTTTTAGCTTACATACATGAGAAAAAGAGGAAGGGAGGGAGGGAGGAAGGATGGAAGGGAGAGAAAAAGGGTGAGGGGAAAAGATGGGACACACACACACTTCAACAAACACAGATGGGAATATTGGACAATGGGGTGAACTAGAGAACTTTTATATCTGTTATGTTGGATACGTGAAGGAGGAACTGTGTATATGCATGTCTTAGCTTGGCCTTCCTTTCTTCAGCGTGAGAGCGACGAGGGAGAGATAAAGACACGTGAAGTAGGGACAGTGTGTTTGCATGTCTTAGCTTAGCCTTCTTTTCTTCAGCGTGAGAGCGACGAGGGAGCGTTCTGGATCAGTGTTATTGTGGCCTGTAAAACTCGACCTCCAAGCGCCTCGACTCCTCTTTCAGGTATGTAGAGAGGAATGATGTGCAAGGGAAGACGTGGAAGGGGTTTGATAGCTACATGATGGTTTATGTTTGTGTTGGCATTCCCTTCTATACGAATTCATGTCCCTTCCGTGGTTCAGTGGATAGATATGGTGTGAACAAGAACGAAGATAAAGATGAGGCATGGGGCAAGGAGAGACTGGGGGAGGGAGGGGTGATTGCCACTTGATAGTTGATATTTTGCGTTGGCGTTCCTTTCTATTCGAATTCATGGCCCTACCGTCCTTCAGTGGATAGAAATGGTGTGAATAAGAACGAAGATGAGCGAGTAGCGTTTCTGGAATAATGTTGGGCAGGATATCAGGTCAATGTGTCGTTCAATAGGCAGGCGAGAGGGGAGAGAAGAGGGTTAGAGAGAGTGGCTGATGGTTTCTCGTCTCGATGGATTAACAGGTTCTTGAGCCCTTTCTATCGGATGCTAAGTTCTCACGTTCTTCGGGGAGTAAGTGAAAGGGGAAGGGAGGGCATGTGAAAGAGGGAAAAGAGGTTGAGAGAGTTTGGTTAATGGTTTTTCGTCCCTATGGATTAACAGGTTCTCGAGTTCTTTATACAGGATGCTAAGTTCTCACATTCTTCGGGGGAGTACATGTTAAGGGAAGGAAGAGTACTTGAAAAGGGAAAAGAGTGCGAGAGAACACGTAACTGATGGCTTCTTCTGCAGAATTTAACTGTTTGGCGAGTCTTCCTAAACGATACCAAGTTCTCCGGTTCTTTGGTTCGTAGATGAGAGTGGAAGGGAGGGAAAGGAAGAGCGCGTGAGAGGGCAAAGAGAGAGTGTGACGTAGTGTGGTTTGCGGTGTCTGGTTAGGCAGGATTAACTGATTCCCGAGCCCTTCTTGAGGATGCTAAGTTATCGCGTGCTTCGGTAAGTGAGTGAGAAGAAAAAGGAGAGCGCATGAAGGGACGGAAAGAGTGTGAGATGGATAGCGTGGATGGTGGCGTCTCCTCCTGCAAGATTAACAGGTTGTCGAGTCCTTCAGGATACTAAGTTATCGCTTCCTTCGGTGAGTAGAGGAGAGAGGAAGGGAGAGCGCGTGAGAGGGGAGAAAAGAGAGAGAGAGTGCGGGGTTGATGGTTTCTTTTTTCATAGGATCAACAGGCTTTGGAGTCCTTGTATGCGATGATAAGTCCTTGCGTTCTTCGTTGGGTAGATGAGAGGGGAGAAAAGAGGGAGAGAGTGCGGGGTTGATGGTGTCTCGTTTCAAAGGATTAACAGGTTTTGGAGTTCTTCTATGCGATGGTAAGTTATCCAGTTCTTGGGCGTCTAGATGAGAGGGGAAGGGAGAGCACTTGAGAGGGGAGACAAGAGAGCGTGTCGGAGTGCGTGCGTGGGTGTGGTGCCTCGTCTTAACAGATTGCAGAGTCCTTCTACAGGTTGCTAAGTTCTTGCGTTCTTCGTTTGGTAGATGAAAGGGGAGGAGAGAACACGTGAGAGGGGTCAAAGAGAGCGTTTTTGAGAGCGTTCGTGGATGCTGGAGTCTCGTCTAAGGAGATTGCGAAGTCCCTCTACAGGTTGCTAAGTTCTTGCCTTCTTGGGTGTGTAGATGAGAAGGGAAAGGGAAGGGAGAGAACGTGAGTGGAGCAAAAGAGAGCGTGTTAGAGTGCGTGCATGGCTGGTGGCGTCTTGTCTTAACAGGTTGTCGAGTCCTACAGTATGCCACGTTCTTGGGTAAGGAGGCGGGCAGGTGCAAGGGAGGGGGCGTGGCAGCGGCCCAGGTATGACCAGCGCCGAGTATTGATCTCCGTGAGGGGTAAAATCAGTGTTTACAAAAAGGGTTCTGCCGGGGCCTCGATGTCATGGCAACGGCGACCAATGAGAAGCGAGCGTCGACCAAGCCATTAGTTGTGATTGGCTGTTGGCTCTTGTCTGCCTGGAGAGAGTCTGGCCCACCCCACTCCCTTAATTATTTCTTCAATCGTCTGTTTGCGTTGATTGGCGGCGCTTTGCTTGCTCAAGGAGGAAGGGGGTGGTGGAGTCTGTCTGTGGGTGCTTTGGTGTGCTAATCGCTAGTGGTGGTGGTGGTGATGGTCACGTGTTGGAGGCAGCATCTGACCTTTGACATATTGGTGGTGGTGGTGGTGGTGGTGGTGGTGGTGACGGTGTATTACTTAACTTGTTGCTATGGCTGTGTTACGAACTGCTATGTATCGATGTTTCTCTCTCTCTCTCTCTCTCTCTCTCTCCCCCATTGTCCGATATTCCCATCTGTGTATCTTTCGAATCGACATGAAGTGTGTGTCCCATCTTTTTCCGTCTCCCTTCCTCCCTTCCTTCCTCCCTCCATCCCTCTTTCCCTCCCTTCCTTCCCTCTCTTCCTTCTCTTCCTTCCTTCCCTCCCTTCCTTCCTCCCTCCATCCCTCCTTCCCTCCCTTCCTTCCTTCCTTCCTCCCTCCATCCCTCCTTCCCTCCCTTCCTTCCTTCCTCCCTTCTTCCCTCCCTTCCTTCCTTCCTTCCTCCCTTTCATGTACGAGTGACGGGTTGCTAGCAGAGGAGAAGGAGGAGGATGAGGAGGAGGAAGAGGAGGAGGAGAATGAAGGTAGGAAAGAGAACTAGAGGGAAAAGGAAGAGGAGGTAAATGAAAGAGACAAGAGAGAAGAAGAGAACAAAGAGGAATGGAAGAAATAACAATAAGGAAAGGAGACGAAGAGGAAAAGGACAAAAGGAAGAGAAGAACAAAGAAGAGTATCATTAATATAGAAAGAATATCCATGAATAGAGAAGAGAAGATGAAACACGAGCAGGAGGAGGAGAAAAACGAACACGGAGAACGAGAACAAGAACAACAAGAACAATGAAGAACAAGAATAAGAAAAACGAGAACTAGAACGAAAACAAGAAAGAAAACAAGAACAAGAAGAACGAGAACAAGAAGAACAAGAACAAGAAAAACGAGAACTTGAAAAAGAACAAGAAAGAAAACAAGAACAAGAAGGAGAACAAGATGAACAAGAACAATGAAGAACAAGAACAAGAAAAACGAGAACTTGAAAGAGAACAAGAAAGAAAACAAGAACAAGAAGAAGGAGAACGGGAAGAACAAGAAGAACAACAAGAAGAGCCAGATTAAACCTCCATACAAACACCATAAACAGAAAACGTCGCGTCCAACAAAAGCCGTTTCCGTGTCTTCTTAAATAACCCGAATTAAGGAACGATGGCGCGACGGTCTGGCTGGCTGGCTCCTGCAGGGTACGGAGCGCCGGCCACGTGGGACAAACCTTTCTTTTTTGCGCTTTTTTCGGAAGGTTGATCAAAGGCCACTTATTTTCCTCCCTCATCGCGACACACGGTAACGGGAGAAGGAGGAGGAGGGGGAGGAAAGGAGGATGGAAGAGGAAGAAGAGAAGAAGGACGAGGAAGAGGAGGATGGAAGATTAAGAAGAGTAGGAGGATGAGAAGGAGGAAGAAGAGGAGGAACAAAAAGAGAAGGAGGGGAAAAGGAGAAGGAAAGAGGAACAAAAAGAGGAGGAGGAGGAAGAGGAGGAGAAGGAAGAAGAGGAGGAGAGGAAGAAAAATCTCTCCTGTTTTCTCTCCCAATTTCACGTTTTAGGCAGATTAGACGTGAGAGAGAGAGAGAGAGAGAGAGAGAGAGAGAGAGAGAGAGAGAGAGAGAGAGAGAGAGAGAGAGAGAGAGAGAGAGAGAGAGAGAAAAAAAAGGTGACAAACTGATGCGTAGGAGTAGGAGGAGGAGGAGGAGGAGGAGGAGGAGGAGGAGGAGGAGGAGGAGCACGGGACGGAGGTAGGGAGGTACATATTCACGTTGATTAGCCTCTCATAACGTGCTCGCTCTGGCTTCATTTCCTCACTAACATCCCTTTTTTCAGCTCCTTCTCAATTTTCCGTCGCTCTTCCTTCATCTCCTTCCCTCCTTCCCTCCCTTCCTACCTACATTACACTCCCTCCTTACCTCTTCTCCTACCCACGAATCATCATCCTTCTCCTCCTCTACCTCCTACTCTTCCTCCTCTTCCTTCTCTTCAGTCACTGCATAATATTTCTTCTCCACCTCACTAGATGTCCGCCCACCTGCCTCTCATTTTCCTCTCGTTTTTGCTCTCTTTCCCTCTCTCTTGCGCGCACCCGGTAGGCAATTGCAGTTGAGTTATCTGTAATAATTTCAGATAGTGCCAATACCACCACCACCACCACCACCTCCACCATCACCAGCAATACACTCAGAACGCCTAAAACAAACACAACACGAGCGAATTGACTTCTATTAAATTTCCTTGCCGTTTTTATTAACCTCCATCTATTCAACCTTGCTTGCCCTCTCTCTCATTCTCTTTTCCTTGCTCGCTTTCACCCCCCCCCCCCTCTCTCTCGCTCTCTCACGCTCTCTCCCGTTCTCTTTCTCTCTCTCTCTCTTAAATTCTCGCTCGCCCTCCCCCACCCCTCTCTCTCTTGCTCTCTCCCGCTCTCTTTCTCTCTCTCTCTCTCTTGAATTCTCGCTCTCGCTCTCTTTCTCATAAGTCGAGTTCAGTGACCGAGAGAAGGGAGGAAAGACACACACGCACACGCACACGCACTCGCGCACACACACACACACACACACACACACACACACACACACACACACACACACACAAGGCGAAGACTTAAAAAAAGAGGCTGATGAGAGACTAATTGATCCAGTTTCCGACGTACCACAAGAAAAGTTCCAGGAGAGAAGTTTGATGAAGGAGAGTAAGACACGTGAAGTTATATAAAAAAAAGACAAAAAATTAGAAAAAAAGAAAAAAAATTAGCAAGATATCCTCAAAAAATACAGGAAAATAAAACTCCTGAAAAGTATATATTAGACCTTGGAGAGATTAGAAGTTCATAAAAGTTCGAATATAACAAAACTCGTGGATTGTCTCTTAATTAATAGTTTCGTTTTGGTATAAATGAGTAGACAAATAGATAGATAGATAGATAACGACAGAGAAAAAGGAAAGCGATAGAAAAAAACAGAATGGTGGAAAGAAAAGACAAACAGACAAATAGATAGCGATACAGAAAAAGGGAAGCGATAGAAAAAGGAAAAGAAAAAGAGAGAATGACAAGACAGACAAACATAAACAGGTACGAACTTAAGGAAGACGAGTAGGTACGGTTGAGGAGATAAAAAAAAAAGTGAAAGGAGAGAAAACGAAATGTGACGGCGTGCACTAAGAATGGAAGGATTGAAGGGAAGGGAAGGGAACGTTGTAGATAAAAACATAGAAAACAACAAAGGAATAATTTAGCTGAAGAAAGAGACTCAAAAAAAGGGTACGCATATTGGGAGGAAGGGTTGGACTAGGGAGGGGTGAGAACGGTAGATTGGGATGGGTGACAAGGATTTACTGGCGCTCCCTTCCAAACTAACAGCCGGAGTGACGTCAGCACCTCGTAGATAGCTCTGTATGGGGAGAGTTCGCCCCCTCCTCTGTTAACCCTGAAAGATATGTGTCCTGTGCTTGTCTGTGCGTGGGGTGTGTGAGGGAGTGGGGGGTTGTGTGTGTGTGTGTGTGTGTGTGTGTGTGTGTGTGTGTGTGTGTGTGTGTGTGTGTGTGTGTGTGTGTGTGTGTGTGTGTGTGTGTGTGTGTGTGTGTCGTGACTCGTAATAAATTTAGTGCTGATAATTCGTATAAACCAAATGCAGAGCGGAGTTTGTGCGTGCGTGTGTGTGTGTGTGTGTGTGTGTGTGTGTGTGTGTGTGTGTTTGTGTGTGTCCGTTCCTCGTAATGAATTGTAACTCACGTCCACACACACACACACACCTACGCACACTTACACACGCCCACACACACACACACACACACACACACACACACACACACACACACACACACGCACACGCACATACAAACACACACACACACACACACTCAGCATCCGCCTTCCCTCCTGACACGTTCCTGGCACCGGGTGGAGACCAATTGCCATAAAAAAAGGTCGGTCTCGTTTTACGGTGACTCAGACTGAAAGAGAGAGAGAGAGAGAGAGAGAGAGAGAGAGAGAGAGAGAGAGAGAGAGAGAGAGAGAGAGAGAGAGAGAGAGAGAGAGAGAGAGAGAGAGAGAGAGAGAGAGAGAGAGAGAATACAAAAAAAATCTAAAGTGCCCAAAGGTAACATAGTCTTCCACCCTTGCAACCTCTCACACCCACGTAGCCTCAAGAACCACCCCGACCGCCCCCTTTCATGCCCCGTCAGCCCCGTTAGCCCCCTTCCCGCCCCCTCCTCGACACTCCCTTGTTAATCACACACTCTCCGTTTACTTTTGACATCTATTATCTGAAAATTCACCTGAAATTGGCCCGCGTGATGGAGGAAGGGAGTGAGATAGGGCGAGCAGAGAGGCGAGGAAGATAAGGGGGTGAAGAAGGGAGGTGGGAGACAGCGTGTTAGGAGGTGGAGATGGAAACAGCAGGATTATAGTAAAAGCATTGCCCATTACTTGTAAACAGATAGACAACAGTGTAAAGCCATTGAATAGGAAAGTGTGTGTGCAAGAAGAGGGGAGGATCAAGAGAAGGACCTAAGAAGCGATACGAAGTGGAACAGGTCAATAGAAGAAGCGCCTCAAACCCAGACCAAGACTAACCCAGACAGACAGACAGACAGAAGGGCAGTTGGGAGGACAGTGTGTTAGGTGAGGAGAAATATTAGGGAGTGGTGGAGGGAGATGCAATGAGGAGAAGAACACACGAAAACACGGAAGATTAGGCAGCATGAATTATATAAAAGAGTGAGTTAGGGCGAGGAGAGAGGCGAGGAAGAGAATGGGATGAAGAACACAGGTGGAGAGACAACGTGATAGGTGAAGGAGGAATATTAGAACGCAGTGGAGTGAGATGCAATACAGATAAGAAAACACGGACACACGGAAGAGCAGGCTACATAACCCATCATATTTATAACAAGGATGCATTCTCTAACAACATATCTATTCCTCAGGCACGTCAATAACCTATACAGACCATATCAAAGCATTAGTTGTGCGCCATTATAGAAACATTCAATACAATTCCAGATCGTTCCCAGGCATGTTGCATTATGTATGGTTATGTACGGTCGCTATTTCTGGCTCCGAGGTGCATGGCTTTACATTTCTGAAGGTTGAATGACATGTATTCCACTTCTCAGAGCATTGCATAAGCCAGTTAAGGGTGCGTTTGAATGATTTCGAAATTGGCTGAGGTGGGGGAGGAGGTGGAGGAAGAGGAGGTGGAGAAATAGGAGGTGGAAGTGGAGGAGGCGGTGGAGGTGGAGGAGAAGGAGGAAGAAGGGAGCAGAGAAACAGAGAGAGAAACAGAGAGAGAGAGAGAGAGAGAGAGAGAGAGAGAGAGAGAGAGAGAGAGAGAGAGAGAGAGAGAGAGAGAGAGAGAGAGAGAGAGAGAGAGAGAGAGAGAGAGAGAGAGAGAGAGAGAGAGAGAGAGAGAGAGAGAGAGAGAGAGAAGCAGGGGTGAGCGATGTAAAGTTGAGGGAGTTGAAGAGAAAATGTTAGCCAGGAAATGAAGCCGGAGCGAACCAGTTATGAGAGACTCTAATTAACGTTTATGTATCTCCTCCTCTTCCTCCTCCTCCTCATCCTCCTCCTCCTTTTCCTCTTCTTTTTCTTCCATCCTCTTGTTTCCTATTTCCTGTTCTCACTTCGTCTCTCATTCCACTCATCCACCTCTCTCGTTTTTACTTTTTCATTCATCCGTTCTTATCTTATTTTTCCAGTTTCTCCTTTTTATTATTTTTATTCAGTTTCTTGTCATATTTGTCTTTTTTTCCGCCATTTCTTTCTGTCAATCATTCCATCTTTTCTCTCTTCCTTTCATTTTCTTCTGTTTCAATCATCCCTCTGTTCTCCTTTCTTTTTCAGTTTCATCTTTTCCAATTATCCCTTTTTTTTTCTCTCCACACCTCTCATCTCTCACTCCCCTAAGCCCTCATCATCCCGTCATCATCGCCCGTTTCTTCCATCACCGCCTCGCAAAAACATCCCATCACCTTCCTCGTCTCTCCACCCACACCCACACCACCTCCAACACCCTCGCCCCGCCCTCCCGTAAGCTCTGACCCTTGCCGCCCTTCACCGCTAGAGGGAGGCTGGACTATTAAGCTGAAAATTGCCTCTGAGCCGGTAGGGGAGCGACGGCAGAGTGATGTTTACCATTAAGTGTCGCCGAATATATAGCCAAATGCCCCTCCGTCCCGCCTCGCTTCGCCACCCGCTCCCCCCTTGCAAACTACCTACCAGCGGCGCCTCCTTCAGCACCGGCGCTATCTCCACCCACGCTGCCCGAGGGAAGGAAGCGAGGAGACCAAAATACCTGCAAGGAGAAGAGGGGAGATTGATTGTACGGAGGAATTGATTAGGAAAGGTGAAACGGCGGTGATGATGATGTTTTTCGTGGTTGGGGAAGGTAAAGGTGGTGGTGTTTGGTGGGTGTAGGTGTTGTGTGGGTATTGAGATGGTGGCGTGTTGGTGTTAGGGATGGTGTGGGGATGGGGACTGTGGTGGAGGTGGTAGTTAAGGTAGTGGTGGAGTCGGTAACGGTGGTGATGGTGATAGTAGATAACAAGGATAATTAGATTGATTGTATTCAAAATATCGAAACATCAGTGATAATACTAACAAAATAATAATGATGATAAGAGTAATAATAATAATGATAATGGTAATATTACGTAGATCATTTTTCATTAGCATAATACCAAACACAACCATATTCATAAGATAATATATAGCAAAACCTTCTTGTGAAAGATATTAAACAACAAGCAGGGAAAAGGAAAGGCAGAGGAGGAGGAAGAAAAATAGGAGGAGGACGAAATTTTACATACTTTTTATATTCTCATTTTTCCATCCATACATATTGTGATCACCCATTATTTTCCTTTTTTTTCTTTTTTTTTCCACTTCCCTCGCCTGTCGTCCTGTCTTCATCCCGTAAAATAAAAATAAAAAAAGAGTCGATCCGTGAGTGGTGATGGCATCGATGGTGGTGATAACATTAGTGGTGGTGGTGGTGGTGGTGATGGTGGTGGTGATGACGAGGTGCAAAAAGTGTTACGAAAATTAGTGTGTCTTCTGTTGCCATTTTGTTGCTTTTTCATTATCACGACGAACATTTATTGGGTTTGCTTGGAGCCTGTTCCTGCGGCGATCTTGTCAGCGCATCGTCAGGCTGTTGATGTTGAGAGGCGAAAGCTTCTGAAAATACCGAACTGTGCGTGCGTGGAGCGAGGAGGAATCTGCGTCAAGTGTGTGTCCTCCTCTATCCTCCTCTCTCGCCTCCTTCGTCGCTCCTCCCTACGGCGGTGTCCCGAAGAAGGGTTTGCCGTGTTCCTCAGCCCTCGCAGCTCACCGCAAATTGATACAAGAGAGCACATCCTTCCACTTTGGGTTCCTCTCGTTCTCCTCCTCCTCCTCCTCCTCCTCCTCCTCCTCCTCCTCCTTCTATTACTCAGTCAATTCTTCTGTTTCTTCTTATCCTTCTTCCTTCTTTTTCTTTTCGTCGTTCTTCACCTTCTTCTCCTCTTTTTCCTTTTTCATTTTCATTTTCATTTTCCTTCTGCTCCTCCGCCTCCCCCTCTTTCTCTTCGTCGTCCTCCACCTCATTCTCCTCCTCCTCTTCTTTTTCCTTTTCCGTCTCCTCCTCCTCCTCCTCCTCCTCCATTGTGTAAACTTTAGGTTCGTCACGTAGATTTGTAACCCAAGGAGGGACAGAAGAAGACGTATCCGAGAGCGAGGGATAAGAGGAATGGCTTGCTCGATGTCTATATATGGATACACATGAAACACTAGAGCGGCGAACCGAAGACGAGGTAGTGAAGCCTTAGAGACGAGTATGAAAACGCTTCGAATTTAACCTGGAAAAAGAGGAAAGGCTAGACGTAGATACAGAATAGAAAGCTGATGGTGAATGAAAAGAGTGAACGTGGTCGTGTCTCAAGAACGGTATCAAGTCTTAGAAGAGGATAAGGACTGCTAGCTACGATAATTCACCGTATAGAACTGTATTAGATAAACGTTATGCGTGAGAGTTATACAAGACACTAGAATAAACACTAACAATGGCAGGAGGTTGTATAGATATGTATGGAAGAAACTTTTACGAATGAGAAACACTGTCCAAAAAAGGCGCTAAAGACTAGTTATTACCATTGTGTTTTATGAGGCAGCAGCTTCGTATACACTACTTCGTTTTCTTCTTTTTTTCCGGCCCGCTATCAATCTCAGGCAATTTGCTGTACACGAATTTCTTAATTTTATTGGTCTCGATTTCACGATTCTTGAGGAAAACTTTGATTGCTTCAGAGCACTTCTTTGATTTTACTGTTTTCAATCTTGGCCTGAAATCTTTTATCTGAAATTCGTTTATATACACAACCTCTCATAAAACTCCTTGCCTGCTCTCATTTATCTCCCATTCATTCTCATGCATTTCGTCCATGAACTTGCAATATTTTTTAAGACTTTGCACCTCGATCGTCACTCATTCTACCCAACACTGATGCCACGGAAAGGAAAACGATACCGCGGCTTCAACACTCTCCCTTCCTCTCCCTTCGCCTCAGCCCGACACGCCACGGTCCCAGCCACCCCCTCCTCGCCCTCGTCCTCTCCTATCCACACCCCTCCGTGCTCCCTCCACCCTGCCTAATACCGGCCCAATGAGCTACCTCGCCGAACTGAAGGCCGCGTCTTTGCACACAAATAGGGACACGACAACGGCTGGACGGAAGCAATAAAAAGACCCGCTGTTGCCACTCCGCCGAGAGAGAGAGAGAGAGAGAGAGAGAGAGAGAGAGAGAGAGAGAGAGAGAGAGAGAGAGAGAGAGAGAGAGAGAGAGAGAGAGAGAGAGAGAGAGAGAGAGAGAGAGAGAGAGAGAGAGAGAGAGAGAGAGAGAGAGAGAGAGAGAGAGAGAGAGAGAGAGAGAGAGAGAGAGAGAGAGAGAGAGAGACTGATGCTGAGACTGAGAGCGATTGAGAGAGAAGCCAGAGGAAGAATAAAAAGGCCATCTGAATTTTTAGGCGAATCGATTGATAGTTTCTTACTCTGAAGTTTTAAGTCGAAAAGGAAAAAGAAAGTAAAAATAAGTTATTGGTGCGTTGTCAAAACTCTGAATTAAAAACTAATGACAACAACAACAACAACAACAACAACAACAACAACAACAACAACAACAACAACAACAACAACAACAACAACAACAACAACAACAAAATTTCCAACTCGTCATGCGACTAAACACCAACTAAAAATCTACGGAATCCAACTTTCGCATTTCATTTATTTCCGCCCCTACCTCAAACGACACCAAAATCCTCCTCCTCCTCCTTCTCCTCCTCCTCCTCTTCCTCCTCCTCCTCCTCCTCTTCCTCTTCCTCTTCCTCTTCCTCTTCCTCCTCCACACACGCACGCACACAAAAAAAATTCATCGCGCAACATTCAACAGCTTTCCCATAAACGGCATAACTCGACTGTCTCTTTTCATCCAACGAATCATCAGGACACGGTATTGGTTGCCTGGTCCGGTAATTATCTTCATCGCCAATCATTTATCATCGCGGATTCATTCTTTTTTTTTTCCTATGCGCTTTTTCTTTACAGCGTAGAATGATCAGCACGGGTTGATAGCCTAGCATACAGAGACATCATTCCACAAACTGCATGTCATTATCGCATGAATTCAGAGAAGCTTCGTACACGGCCTCGCTAAACGTAATAGGAATGCCTTTTATCCTTCCTCTGAAATGTTTAAACGTCCCTTTTTTTCGACCCTGCAAGCATTTAAACAGAGCCGGACCTTCCCTTGCCTTCCACTTGCATTCTTTTTCTTTGTTTTGTTTTGTTGCTGCTGTTGTTTTGCCGAAGTTGAGTCGGTTGGTTTCACGTTGTTTTTCTCCATTTTTCTTCGGTCTTTTTTCTTGCACGAAGGGAGAGAGAGTGTGAAGGGAAGAAACCGAGAGAAAGGCGACGATTGAGTGGGGGAATGGCAATGCGAATATCATGGAGAGGCGTGAGGGGGAGGCTGAGGAGCGTGAAGGGGCGAAGGACGAGGGGTGAGGAGTGAAGGGGGCGACAGGAGGGTCAGGGCGGGACAGTGGAGGAAGGAACTGTGGAGTGTTTATAGAAGGGATGGGGACGAGTGGTCTGGAGAGGCGGTGGTGCATGGCGGAGTGGGGGATGTGGCGGAGGCGGAGGAGAGAGAGAGAGAGAGAGAGAGAGAGAGAGAGAGAGAGAGAGAGAGAGAGAGAGAGAGAGAGAGAGAGAGAGAGAGAGAGAGAGAGAGAGAGAGAGAGAGAGAGAGAGAGAGAGAGAGAGAGAGACACAGACACAGACAGACACAGACAGACAGAGACAGACACAGACACAGAGAGAGAGAGAGAGAGAGAGAGAGAGAGAGAGAGAGAGAGAGAGAGAGAGAGAGAGAGAGAGAGAGAGAGAGAGAGAGAGAGAGAGAGAGAGAGAGAGAGAGAGAGAGAGAGAGAGAGAGAGAGAGAGAGAGAGAACAAAAGCCGTGAATAGGATTGAATGGCGAAAACGTAGATGGAAACGAGGGCGAATAATTAAAAAACAAGAATAAAAATAGATAAAACGGCGAAGAATAAGATGAAGATTAACTTGAAGACCAGCTACAATTAAAAGTGGCGCCTTACTCAGAAACCCTAAAAAAAAAAAAGACTGTCTCTAAATGGACGAATTCTTATAAATATCACTTTTCGACCCATTATTGCTCTTGGTATTTAACTCTTCGTGCTAGAATACAACTCAATATACTGCATACCCATAAGACTTTTACGCACTCTTTTCTTTTGCCCTTTTTTTATATAGGTATACACTTAGTAACGCTGCATTCATTCAACAAGTCACAAATATTCCGCATACTAATTCATCAAAAAAGAACACGTATCACCTTTGCTAAAGAGTGTCACACGATAGTCCTCAAGCGGCTATGAAGCGAGACTTGATACGATATTGGGTCCATTGCGTCCAGTGTCTCGGGTGGTGGGGCAGTGGTGGGGCGGGAGAGCAGGGTAGGGGAGGAGGGTGACGGGCTTGTGGAGGAGAGGGGAAAAGGGTGGTGGTAACTGTGGCAGGAAGTGGTGGGGGTGGGGGGATGTCAAGAGACGGAAGGGGGGGTTATTGTGGTGGGGACTTGTGGACGGGGATGAGTGGCAAGGGAGAGAAAGGAAGGGAAGGGAAGGGAAAGGAAGGGAAAGCAAGGGAAGGGAAAGGAAAGGAAAGGAAAGGGAAGGGAAAGGAAGGTATGGGATGGGAAGGGAAGGGAAGGGAAGGAAGGGGAAAGAAAGGGAACGTAAGGGAAAGAAAAAAAAAGAATAGAAAAGGAAAGGAAAGGGAAGGGAAGGGAAGCGAAACGATGGGAAGGGATGGGAAGGGATGCGAAGAAAAGAGAAGAGAAGAGAAGAGAAGAGAAAAGAAGAAAAGAGAAGGGAGGGGAAGGGAAATAAAGGAAAGAAAAGGGCAGGGAGGGGAAGGGAATTGATGGAAAGGAAAAGGAATCGAAGGGAAGGAAAGGGGTGGATGACTAGGGAGAGAAAAAAATATGAAAGGAAATGAAGAAAGGATGGAGGAGGCAAAAGTTACGGACTGTTTGTACTTTTATTGGTCTTTGTCTCAGTTGTGGCAGTAAGGGAGAGTTGAGAAAAGTTACCAACCAACGAAGGATGATGGTGAAGACGAAGGTAGGGATGGTGACATGACAGAAGGGAAGCATCGACGGTAGTGCTGAGAAAAAAAATATG
Organism: Eriocheir sinensis; assembly: GCF_024679095.1. Lineage (NCBI taxonomy): Eukaryota > Metazoa > Arthropoda > Malacostraca > Decapoda > Varunidae > Eriocheir > Eriocheir sinensis. The sequence continues at coordinate 14,868,835 of NC_066536.1, forward strand.
CGTAGTGATAGTGATTTTGAGGATATTGTGACGTGGTGAAAACGAGGTCTTTTTTTTTTTTTAGTAAAGGAAACAGTTCAAGGGCAAAAACAGGAAACAATAATGAAAAAAAAAGCCCGCTATTGATAATGAAGGAATGGCACGAAGAGGGAGGTGATGGATGGTGATAGTGGTGATGGTGAAGGATAGTGAAGGATGGTGGAGCAGTGAAGGGCAGCAGCTTTCCACCTGAGCTTGTATCAACACGGTGAAGTGGATGGCCCTTCCCTCCACCTCTACCTCCCTCCTTTCCTTCCTTCTTTCCTGCACCTCTCCACTCCTCCACTTCTCTTCCTTCTTCGTCCTTCCAACCACACTCATCCTCAACCTCTTGAATAGCCCGTTTTAAGGAGGAGGAGGGAGGAGGAGGAGGAGAGAGGAAGAGGGGGAGGAGGAGGAACGAAAGAGAAGGGGACAAGTGAGAAAGACTAGAGATCGTGGATAGATAGATAAATAGATGGAGAAAGACAGATAGATACGTTGAGAGAGGCAAACACATAGACAAACAAGCAGATAGACAGACAAACAGAAAAGAAGTAAAGATGAGCAAAGCAGAGAATGAAGTAAAATAGAAAATAGAGGAAGGAATAAAATAAGTAAAGGTAAGAGCGAACGGAGAAGGAGGAGGATGAGGAGGAAAAAAGTAGGAGAGAGGTGAGGAATTAGAAAACATAAAATGGGCAATAGGACATGAGTGGAGGTGATGAAAGACGTGAAGGAGAAGGAGTGGGGAAGTTTGTCAAGTATAAGAGCGAGGGATCGAAAGGGTGGAGTCAGTTGTGGAGTGGGAGAAGAGGAAAATGAAATAAAGGAAGCGGTAACAAAAGAAAAGATTTAGGTAGTGAAGGAAGACCAAGCGAGGAACGAAGAGGACGAAGAGGAGAAAAGAGACCCCAGTTGTTGGCGGAGTGAATGATATGTTGAAGAAAGGTAAAGGAGGCTTATAAAAGAAGACGTGGGGAAAGGAAGAAATAGAAATCTGTAAAAAGAAGATGAAGAGCGCTTGGGAATAGGAGGAAGAGACAAGAAAGTGATGAAAAGGAAGCAAAAGAGAGGCTTAGAAGATAGGAGAAGGAGGAAAGGATATTGGAATACGACAAAAAAAGTTGGCAAAGGAGTCGAAATAGAGAGAGAGAGAGAGAAAATAGATGGAGGAGGAGGAGGATAAGGAGGGGAAAGAAGTGAAGATGGAGAATAGGTGGAGCAGGAGAAGGAAGTGGAGAAAGACGAAAAGAATGAGGAGAGTGGAAGGAATAAGAACAAGAACATGAACAATAAGACCAAGAACAAAAGAACAGGAAGAAACATGAAGAAGAACAAACAAGAACAGGAGCAAAACAACCAGAAACAGAAACAGAAGAAGATGATAAAGGAGGAGAAGAGGATATGGATAAAAAACTAGACACACAAAAATAATAAAAACAAGCGCAAAACTGAAATAAAAAAGCAAAACAAACTAAGAAAGGAAAAAAAGAGGAACAGAAGAAGCAACGGATGGAGGGAGAAAGAAGGAATGTTGAACAAAGAAGAAACCAGAGAATCAAAAATCGAATCGGGGAGGGAGAGCGAGTGTGTGAGAAAGAGAAACAGAAAGAGAGAGAGACAGGAAAGGAATAGTGCCACAGAGTCAGAGAGCCAAGATGTGCCAGGGCCAAGACGTATTACCCGCTCCTGACGAACTGTCCGCCCCGCACCAAGCTGTCCAACGCAATTCTCCCTCGTGACGTCACTCGCTTTCGACCAATCAGCTGTCAGGCCGAAACGATCCGCTCTTTCCAGCCCTTAAAAGCGTTCCATTGGCCGGGAAACGTGCCCTCGCCGCCCTTATGGTCCTGGCCTGTCACTTGCCTTTTTTTTTTTTTTTTTTTTGTGTGTGTGTGTGTGTGTGTGTGTGTGTGTGTGTGTGTGTATTGTTGTTGTTGTTGTTGTTCTCATTCACTCTCTCTCTCTTCTGTTTGTTTGGTCTCGCATCCTTTAACTCTTTTTTCCTTATTATTTTCTCTTTTTTTTCCTTTTTTTACTCCTTCCCTTTTTCTGTTCTTCATTAGTCACTTTTCTCATACGTTTTCTCCTTTATTCTCGTATCAGTTTTTTTCTGTCTTATTTTATCTTGTTCCTCTGTGTATTTGTATCTATCTCTATTAATTGTTCCCTCATCATTTGAAACACCAACTGGCAATAATTACAGATGTGCTTTTCTTTTCCCCTTCTTCCTTTCTATTTCTCCTCCACTTTCTTTCCTTTTTATTCCTTCTCTTATACTCCTGTTGTCACTTTTTTGCATACATCATCTTTCTTATTCTCTGGTGTCATCTTTTTTTCGTATTTTCTTTTGTTCCTCTATGTAGCTGTCTATCTATTCATCTCTGTTAATTACTCCCATCTCATTAGAAACACAAAGTCATTAGCGATACATACTTTCTTTCCCTGTTTCATCATTTCCCCTTCGCATTTCACTTTCTTCCCCTCAAACTTCAACAAACCATTCGATATACACTTTTCCTGTCCCCATTTTCATCTTTTCCACTTCTCTCTTCATCTTCTTCCCTTCAAACTACAACAAGCCATTCGACATACACTTTTTCCTTCCCCTTTTCCTCTTTTCTATCTCCTCCTTCACCTTCTTCCTTTTTCAAACACATCCCAAGTATCTGAGGAAATGCACACACACAAACACACATACACACACACACATCCTCCTTCACACCCACGCCTTCCTTCCCTCTCTCATACCTTCCCTCGGCGCATTCCTCTTCGGTTTCCCTCTCACGCGCTCCATTTTCCTTTAATACGATTTAAGTGTCAAATGACGAGCCCCACGAGGCGAGCGGCTAACATCGCCTCGCCCTCAACGTCGCCAGTCATGAGAACCGACACACATTTACCACCATTCTTTTCTCCTGGTGGTGGTGGTGGTGGTGGTGGTGGTTGTGGTGGTGGTAGTGGTGGTGCTTTTTATTTTTCTAGCTTCCTTTCTTATTTCTATTTTTCTTTCGTTCTTTCTCTTCCTTTCCTTTCTTTCTTCTATCTTGGTCTCTTTCTTTCTTTCTTGTCTTTCTTTTTTTAACTGTGCTTTTTCTTCTTTATTTATATTCTTTCATTTCTTCATTATCTTATTGTTCTTCATCTTTTTGTTCTTTATTTTTTTCTTTTCGCTTCTCTTCACTCGTTGTTTTTCTGTAGTTCTTCTTGTTCTTGTTCTTTTCTTCTAGTTTTCGTCTTCATGCCCTTTCCCTTCTTTTCTTTCTTCTTCATTTCTTCACCTTCTTCTTTTTCTTCTCCGTCTCCTCCTCCTCCTTCCTCTTCCATTTCTTACATATCTTCCTCACTATTTCTTTTTCTTCCTTTCCTTTCTTCGTTCTGCGTCGTCGTCGGTTTCCAGGAGTCAATCACACGCGAGCTATTTCTGTCGTTAGTCCCGGAGGCGAAAAACAGCGGCTGGGGACGACGATGCAGCGAGTCCAAGAAAAGAACTTCGGGATGGCCTCGGCGGAACATCGCTAATGGAGGCTGGAAGGTAGTGATGGTGGACTTGGCGCGCAGCCCGAGGGTTGGACGGAAGGGTATTTTTCAGGCTCGATATTTCTTCACTTCGGCAAGGAGGGAGGGACGTCTGGCTTTCTCTGGTGTTCTCCTTCTGTCTTGTGGCTTTCTGATGCTTATGTTCTTCGTTCTTGGCGGGGTAAGGACATCTAGATTTAGTAAAAGTCGTTGATTTGGTAGTTTGTTGATGTGTTTCTCTTGGTTTCTCTTGCTGTCTTGTGGTTTTCTGGTGTTAATGTGCTTCGTTCTTGGCGGGGTAAAGACAGCTAGATTTAGTGCAAGTCGATGGTTTGCGAGTTTGATAGTTTGTTAAGTTAAGGTGACGTCTTTTTCTTGCTCTCGTGTCTTTTTGAAGCTGATAATTCTCTTTCTAGGTCATACTTTAGCCATATTCAGTACAACTCGATGGTTTGACTGTGTGCTTAGTTGACGCAGTAAGGCCGAGTTCTTGAGGCGCCGAGTCCTCCATCTTCATCATCATCATCAGCGGAGGCGGCAGGACATTATCACCTTGGCTCGCTCTCCGTCCTCGTGTAACATAAAAGAGAAATGATAAGAAAAAAAAAAGATTCACCCCCATAAAAAGCGGACCGGACCTCATCCAGGCAATTGAAGGCGATCTGAAGGAATGGGATCCCTTTTATTTGCTCCATTTTTTGCGTCCTTTTTTCGTCATGTTCCGACTTATGACTCATTATAAATATTAGGTCCGGGAACGATGGCCCATGAACACTAATTGACAAGCAGGATATTTATACACTTACATTTACCGGTAGACTAGAAAGTAAAAAGTAGTTAAAAGTTACTTGGTTCTTTGTCTCAGTGCTCATCTCCGTGTCCTTAACTGTGTAGCTTTGCCTGATTATTGTTCTTCAACCCCTTTTTTTTAGACCTCCTTCATCCAAGTTGTCGCAGTCACCCTCTTAAGTATTGCCCTCCGTGCTTTCTTATTCCCTCAGTCTCCTAGTATATTGCGCATCCTCTTAATACATTGTCCATTTTCTGTCATACCCATTCCTATTGTCTTCCCTATTATTTCAGTTCCTTGACCCTTCTCTCTCTTGCCCATTCTCTCAGTATATTGCCCATTCTTTCAGTGCCAGGCCCATTCTATCAGTGACTTACCCATTCTCCTATTGCCTCATCCATTCCCTCATTGACTTGTTTACCTTCCCTAGTGCTTCACCCCTTTTCTGAGCGCCTTACCGGGTACCTCATTGCCAAAGCCATTCTCTGTGCATTGCCCATTCCTCCGGTGCCTCCCTTATCGACCCGCCAACACGCCGCCAGGAAGGGAAGGGATCCGAGTCGGTTACCTGGCTTCCCTACCTGTGTTTAGTGTCTTTAATTAATCACTCGAAGGCTTAAACTTGCGCTGAAACTCAACTCGTTACACCTCGGCCGTTAAACTCTCTCCTAACCCGAAATGCAACCACTCTCTATGCTTTTTCTTTCCTTTTTCTTTTTTTCTAGTTTTTTATCTTTCCTCAGCAAAACAACAAAAAAAAGAAACATCACCTCCAATTCCTCAAACAAACATCTAGAATAACACCCAAAAACAATAACAACCTCAACAAAAACAGCAACAACAACAACAACACTCCATCTTCACTACCACCACCAACAACACCATCGCCAACACTATCACCATCACAATCATCCTCACCAACACGTCACCACAACAACAACAACAACAATAACTTGATCCCTCTTCCTCCACCCCCCCACCCCCCCTCGTCTTCTTCTCAGCTTCAACTCGACCCAGACTTCCCGCCAAACTCTCCTTACATCTCTGACTTCACCTGACTCTCGCCAACAAGAACAAGAAGAAGAACTCGAGGCAGATGCTTAGGGAAGGGGAGAGAGGGAGAGGAGGTGCTGGGCGTTGGAGGGAGGGAGGAAGGATGGGAGGGAGAGGGCGAGACTGGGAGGAAGCAAGAGGGCCAAGGTTGAGGTAGGAAGGGAGAGAGGGAGGGAGGTAGGTAGGCAGGGGGGCAAACAGTGGTTAGATGGGGGATGGGAAGGAAGGAAGGAGAGGCAATGGGTGAGAGGGAGGTCCAGGGTAGAGAATGGGAGGGAGGAAGAGAGGGCGGGAAGCAGTGGAGGTCGGGGTCAACTCAGTGATGGTGGGTGGTGGGAGAGGGAGGAGAGGCAGGCGTGGGCGCTGTTCTTGCATACAATCATCCTGTTTACCTGTATGAATAAATTAGTCGTCCCGAGCCAACCCTGCGCTGACTTAACCAGGTGTGCCAGTTAACCGGGGACTGAACACTGGCTCTAATTTACGGACACAGGTGAATTGCCGAGAGAGAGAGAGAGAGAGAGAGAGAGAGAGAGAGAGAGAGGGAGAGGGAGAGGGAGGGAGGAGGAGGAGGGAAGTAAAGCTTTTGAGTACCTGGGGTAGAAAGAGAGAGAGAGAGAGAGAGAGAGAGAGAGAGAGAGAGAGAGAGAGAGAGAGAGAGAGAGAGAGAGAGAGAGAGAGAGAGAGAGAGAGAGAGAGAGAGAGAGAGAGAGAGAGAGAGAGAGATAAAGTGATGAAGAAAAAAATATTAAAAGCAGAAATAGAAGAGAAAGAAGAACAACTAAAGAAAAACGAAAAAGGGCAGATGAGAGGAAGCAAGAGAGACCAGGAAAGGCAAAGAAATCTGGATAATGATGCAGTATAGAAAATAATGAGAGCAGATTGTGAGATGTAATGAGGGAACTTGACACGGGGAAGAAAAGAGAGAATGGGCAGGTATACGAAGGTAAGAGAAGCTAGGAAATGAGGAAACGTGACGTGGGAAGAAAAGCGAAAGGGCAGAGAGGAAAGAGAAGAAAAACGAGTGATGGAAACGAGCGAGACATGGACCGTGAATTATTGGAAAAAGAAATAGAGGAGATTGCGAGGTAATAAGCGAGGGGGACAGGTGGAGAGAGCTCGGAAAGTTCAGGTAGGAGGGTGAGAGCGGACAGCGGAGAATGATTCGGAGGACAACTCGCCAATAACTAGATATATGAGAAAGGAGATACAAATAGTGAGATAGAGAGAAAGGAGGCCACGCAATGCATTGAGATACACATGTAGCAAAGAGAAGAACCATTACACAGGTGAATTCTTGAGCAGGTAATGAGTAAGGGGAGTAGAGTAGCTAGAAAAGTAGAAGGCTGAGGAAGAGGGGTAGGGGAGAGCGTTGAGGAAGAGGAAAGAGGGAGGCAGTTGAGGGAGAGGAATAAGGGAGAGCGCTGAGGGAGAGGAAAAAGAGAGACAGTTGAGGGAGAGGAATAAGGGAGAGCGCTGAGGGAGAGGAAAAAGAGAGACAGTTGAGGGAGAGGAATAAGGGAGAGCGTTGAGGGAGAGGAAAAAGAGAGACAGTTGAGGGAGAGGAATAAGGGAGAGCGTTGAGGGAGAGGAAAAAGAGAGACAGCTGAGGGAGAGGAATAAGGGAGAGCGTTGATAGAAAAAGGCAAAGGAGAGGGTAGAGGGATAAGGTAAGGAAGAAGGTTGAAGGAGAAGGGAAAGGGAAAGGAGTTGAAGGAGAGGGAGTTTAGTATGACTTTGAGCGAGCCTCCATCAATAACACCTGCCGTAAGTACCTTAATGAGTTACAGGTGACTAGATAGGTCTTGCACGACTCGACTGTTCACGCAGGATACTTACAGTCCTTAAAGAATTGTCTGTCCACAACTGTGTCTACTCATCCTATCTTTTTCTATTTCTATATTTTGTATTTCTATTTTGTTTATGTATTTTATTTTAGTGTACCATAGATACAGATGACTTTACTATAGATTTGACCCTAGCTCGTGACCTAGTTATACGCAAATATGTATCATTATTATTTCGATGCAAAGCTGTGGGTACGAATTATATTCCTATTATGTGGTCATGAAAACCTTAAATTACGAACATAGCATTAAACTTTCTCTCCACTGCACGCCATGTAATAATTCACCATTGTGTCACAAACGCGCATAAATACACATTATAATAAACATACATTATTAGCCTCAGTATTTTTAGCAAGCTGTATATTACGCCCGCCATTCATCTCAATAACCTCCTAAATATAAACCGTCGACTTAGCTTCAATATGCGAGTCTTAATAACACAAACTCGCGTTCTCTTTAAATAGCCCGAAGTCGCGTTCTCTTTTAATAGCACAAACTTGCTTTCTCTTTTAATAGCCGAAACTCGCGTTCTCTTTCCCCTCGGCAAGTCACTAACCACTTGTAGCTCGGCAATGCTTAACAAGGTGCGGGATTTTTTTGCAGAGTGCCCGCTACACCATCGTCTCCTCCCCTCTCCCTTCCCTTTTTCACATTCCCCCCTCTCCTCTGTTACCTCATCTCCCACCCTTTCCCACCCTACCCTGCCTCTTCCCCCCCTACACCTTCTTCCCGACCCCTCTCCTTTTCCCTCACATCCCTTTCCCCTCCTTCCTCTTTCCCATTTTCCCCTTCTCTCCCTTCTCCACCTCTTCCATATCCTTCCCCGTCCTTTTCCTTCCCCATTCCCACCCTGCCACTTCCTTCCCTTCTCCACTTCTTCCTTATCCCGTCCCGTCCTTTCCCGTCCGTTCCATTTCCTTCCCTTACCAACCCAACCCTCTCCATCTCTATCCTTCCCTTCCGCATCCCTTCCCTGCCCGGCACTATCCTCCTCCCCCAACCCATCCCCTCCTTGCCCTTACCGATTCCGACCCCCTCCATCTCTACCCCTCCCTTCTCCATCCCCTCCCTTCCACTATCCTCCTCTCCCCCTCCCTTGCCCCTCCTGGCCCCATCATTACCGTCCCTCACTCACTGGTGTTCCCTCATTAAAATATAATTATAAATACATATTGGCAGAGGCGGGTTGCCAGATGTAGCCGCCCATTTTACTTAGCGGGAAGTTCAATCGGAGTCTATGGAATTAACAGCGCGCTAAAAAGGGGCACACACAGATTGACTTCCATTAAATTTCAATCCCTGGGCGTGCTAAACCTTCGTCATCACTTCTCTTTTTTTTTAATATAGCGAATCCGGCAGGTAAAGCGTTGATCATATACGTACTGAGCGCAGGTGAGTGTGTGTGTGTGTGTGCGTGTGCGTGTGCGTGTGTGTTTCAATGGGCCATGGATCGAGCTCGTAAAGGGATGAAAGAAAGAATGAAGGAGGGGTTTGAAAAATAATTGGTGCGATCTGATTTGAAAGCCACTTGAATTTACATTTTTTTTTTTTTCATTTTTGTAGTTCTGTACCAGAATGTCGTGCAATAGGTCCTCTCTCTCTTTTCTCCTTTCTCTTTTCTCTTTGTCTTTCTCTTTTGTATTTCTCTCTTTGTGTCTTTCTTGCTTCGTTTCTTTCTGTTTCCTTTGTTTGCTAATTCTTCCCGTCTTAAGAAGGACAAAAGGGAAGACGGAGAAGAAGGGAAAGGAAAAGGAAAAAGAAGGAATAAAAGGAGAAGGAGAAGGAGAGAGAGAGAGAGAGAGAGAGAGAGAGAGAGAGAGAGAGAGAGAGAGAGAGAGAGAGAGAGAGAGAGAGAGAGAGAGAGAGAGAGAGAGAGAGAGAGAGAGAGAGAGAGAGAGAGAGAGAGAGAGAGAGAGAGAGAGAGAAGGAAAGGGAGTTGGAGAAGGAGAAAGATGAAAAAGATACAAGAAAAAAAAGGGAGAGGAATGAAGTAAAGAAAAAAAAGCGCAGAAATTAAATGAACAAGAGAAGAAGAAAATGAAGACGAAAAGCAAAAAAAGTAAAAAAAGAGGAGGAAAAAGAGCGGGATGGACACAAAGGAAGGAGGGAAGAAAATGATGATAAAATTATGATGGAGGACGATGGGAGCGGCGTAGAAGGAGGAGGAGGAGGAGAAGAAGATTGAGGAAGAAAACGAGAACGAGGAGGAGGAGGAGGACGAGGACGAGGAGAATGAAGGCTGGGGAAGGCAGGATTAAGTGAAGGGACGAAATAATGATGCATTGATGATGGAGAAGGTGAAGCATGACACGGACGAACAGTAGGAATAAATTAGGGAGGAAAGTTACTGAAATGAAAAAGGAGGAGGAGGAGGAGGAAGAAGAGGAGGAGGAGGAGGAGGAGTCGGTGAAGACGGGGAGGAATCAAGAATGAGGAGGAGGAGGAGGAGGAAAAGTCGGTCAAGTCGGAGGAGAAATCAAGGAGGAGAAGGAGGAAGAGGAGAGGAGGAGGTAAAGAAGGAGGAGAAAGCAAGGATAAGGAGGAGGAGGAAAAGTCTATAAAGTCGAAGGAGGAACCAAAGAGGAGGAGAATAAGGAGGAGGAGGAGGGGAAAAAGGAGAGTAAAAAGTGGAGTCGGAGGAGGAGAAATCAAGGGAGAGAAAGAAGTGGAGGAGAACATGGATGAAGAAGAGAAGACAAGGAGAACAATAATAAAAGAAAAGGATAGAAAGACGAATAGCGAGAACAACAGAATTAGCACAGACGAAGAAAAGGAATAAAAGAGATGGCGAAGGAAAAGGCCGAGGAAGGGAATAGAAAGAGCAGGGGAAGGGAGAACAAAGAAGAACAGGAAGAGGAGGAAAAGGAGGTTAAGGAGGAGGAGGAGGAGGAGGAGATGGTAGAGTCGACTTAAGAGGAAAAGGAAGTTATGATAAGACATAGACTTGGATAAGATTATGATAGAAGACGGTGATAAGGGCGAGAAAAAGGAAGGGAATGAGGAAAAGGAGAAGGAAGACGATGACAAAGAGGATGAGGAGAAGGAAAAGCAAGAAAGCAGGAAGAAAAGGAGGAAAAGAGGGAGGAAGACTACGATAAAGAAAAGGAAGAAGAGGAGAATAGCAAAGGCAATAGGAAGCGAAAGAGGAGAAGGAAGACGAAGACAAAGAAGAAAAAGAAGAAGAAGAAGAAGAATGAAAGGAGAAAAAAGCAACATAGACCAGAAAAAAAAGGAAAAAAAAGAGAGAAAGAAGACTAATATCGAGAGAATGAAGGGGAAAAAAAGGGAAAAAATCTATCCATCATCACGATCCAGCCAGTGCACGCCGCTGAGGGAAATATATATTGGTCTAAGGCGGGGAAGAGTAGGGAGGAGCAGAGGATGGGGACGGATCGCGGAGTATGGCAAGAATGAATGGGGCGGGGAAGGAGAGGACCCACGGACGGTACCGGAGGAGGAAATATTCGAAGGGGACGAGGACGTGTGTGCGTGCGTGTGTGGGTGCGTGTGTGCGTGTGTCTCGGGTAGGAAGAAAGGAATGAGGAGGAGTAGGAGGAGTCTGAGCGTGTGTCTGGGGAGAAAGAAAGGAATGAAAAGGAGTGAGAGGAGGAGGGAAAGGAGTATGTGCGTGTGTCTAGGGAGGAAAGAAAAGAATGAGACGACAGAGGATGAGGAGAAGAAGTGTTAGCGAGGAAAAGGGAATGAGAAGGAATGGATAAATATGAGAAATAGGAAGAAAGAGGACGAGTGTGTGTGTGTGTGTGTGTGTGTGTGTGTGTGTGTGTGTGTGTGTGTGTGTGTGTGTGTGTGTGTGTGTGTGTGTGTGTGTGTGTGTGTGTGTGTGTGTGTGTGTGTCTTGATGGGGGAGAAAAAATAAGGAGGAAGGAAACAATAATAAAGAGGAAGAAGAGGAGAATGAGAACGAGAAGGAGAGCATTCATGAAGGAAAAAAAAGATGAGTAAACGCTTAAGACGAATTACCCGACCGATGTTTAATTGGAGGAAAAAAGAAGAAGTGGAATATGAAAGATGAGAATTTGGAAATAAAATTAAAATAGAAATGAGGATAAGGGAAAGGGGAGGGTAAGCATGAGGCGTTGCAGCTGGAGGAGAGAAAGGAGAGCGATGACTTCCGATGAGAGGATGAAAGGGAAGAGAATGGAAGGAAAAATAAAAAGAAGAGAGAGAAATGGGAGATGGCATGCAGCAAGATTTTAAAGGCATCGTAAAATAAAAAGTGAATGAAAGAGGAAAATAAAACCTAAGGAGAGAGAGAGAGAGAGAGAGAGAGAGAGAGAGAGAGAGAGAGAGAGAGAGAGAGAGAGAGAGAGAGAGAGAGAGAGAGAGAGAGAGAGAGAGAGAGAGAGAGAGAGAGAGAGAGAGAGAGAGAGAGAGAGAGAGAGAGAGAGAGAGAGAGAGAGAGAGAGAGAGAGAGAGAGAGAGAGAGAGAGAGAGGCAGACAGACAAAGACCGGTGTTAGAAAAATAGGAAAAATATATTGACTAGAAAAGGAAAAAGATGATCAAGAAAAAATGAAGAAGACAAGGAAGAAAGTAGATAATCAGAAGCGAGTGTAATAAAACGATAAAAACAAAGACGTAAACTGGGGATAGATAGACAGACAGATAGATAGATAGATAGATAGATAGATAGAAAGAGAGAGCAAAAGCGAGTCGGACATGCTGTAGGTGTACGGGAAAGCAAATGATATTAAGAGTAATTGCATCTAAAGCGAGCACCATTAGGAAAGGGTAATGCCATGACTGTTCTAACGCGGCGCCGAGCGGGGAAGGAAAAGCAAAGAAGTAACGTGGCGCCGAGCGGGGAAAGAGAAGCAAAGGAGAAGTAAAGGAGCAGAATTGAACGACTTGATTAAAACGAGAGAATGAAAGAATAAACGGAAACAATACAAAGCAGAAAAAAGGAAGAAGAAAGCGAAGGAGAAGAGGAAGATAAAGGAGTGAATGGAGTGAAGTAAAGGAACAGAATTGAACGACTTGAATAAAACGAGAGAATGAAGGAATAAACAGAAGCAACACAAAGCAGGAAAAAGAAGAAAGCGAAGGAATAAGGAAGATAAAGGAGTGAATTAAGTAAAGGAGCAGAAATCGTACAACTTGAATTAAAACCAGAGAATGAAGGAATAAACAAAAGCAATATAAAGCAGAAAAAGAAGGAGAAAGCGAAGGAAAAAAAGAAAAAGGAATGAATAAAGTGAAGTAGAGGAGCAGAATTAATGAACTGGAATTAAAACGAAAGAATGAAAGAAAAAAAACAGAAGCAGGAAAAAAAGAAGAAAACTAAGGAAAAAATAAAGATAGAGGAGTGAATGAAAGAAAAAAGGAAAAATCTGTCTAGCATCACGAACCTACACAATAAACGAACCCAAAAAAACGAGAAAAAAACTTTAAAACAAGAATTGAACGAGTAGAATTTACACTCTCGTCATTTACCAGTTTCTCTGCCATTTAAAAGAGTAAGTCAATTTTAAGTTCGGTATAGATAAACATAGATAACAGAAAGATTGATAAAATTATGAAGTGATGGTCATTCGTTTTTTTTTTTTTTTTACCTGTACAGAATCTGGGAGCGGGACCAGAGAAAGGATTGGTTACCTTTAAAAGTGGTGGGTTGCCCTGCCATTAGAAAGAGTATAATTTAAGTTCGACATGATAAAGGTAACAAGTGGGAAAAAGAGCAGATCATATTATAAAGAACGACATCACAGCTTTCGAATTTTAAAGGGAAATCATCTTAACATTTTAGTGGTTCGCGAGTCACCCATCCGATCGAAACTGGATCACAAAAGAAAACGGGAGTCACTCAAAACATCCGCCTTCCTTCACATGATCTACACTAACATCATCTTCCCTCTTTTCATACTTTCTCGCACTTCTTTAATATCCCTCGTTACTACCTCAAAGTCTACGTTATCTCTTTAATATCTCTCGTTACTACCTCAAAGTCTACGCTATCTATTCCTACTTTAATCTGGGTCTGAACGTCTGATTTATATATATCACCCCAGATCCCATCCACGGTTTTGATTAATTCGCCCAAGAGACCATAATCCCCCTCAGCACAGTAGCGGGAGTAGCAGAATGTGTGGAATGAAGACGGTATGTAATTAGATTCTCCGGCTGTGTAGGTGTGGCGTCTGTGGGAGGGATGGGAGGGGAGAAGGAAGGGGAGAGAGGTGACGGTAGGGAGCAGCTTTGTGGTGGATCAATGGTGTGCTGGTGTGAAGGGGAGGTGAGGCTTGGGTGTGTAGGCGAGTGAATGTCTAGACAGGTTCAAAGAGGAAAGAGATGTTGATTATGAAAGTTTCCGGGGTGATACGAGATCCTGGTGATGGGGAGGGAGTGGAAGGATGAGGATAGTGAGGAAAGGTTAATTAGAGTTAGTAGTGTTGGTGAAGGATCTTGATCCGGTAAATTAAAGGGATGATGATATTAGTCGGAAGTGTCAGGTGATGTAGAAGTAATACGAGGAGGATGAGGATAGTAAGGACAGGTTAATTAAAGGTAAAGGAGCTTGATCCCGTGAATTAAAAGGATGAATATATTAGATGGAAATGTTGGATAGTGTAGGTGTAACAGGAAAAAGAGGAAGAGGAGGAGGGGAATTTGGACCGTATAGGAGGAGAAGGAAAAGGAAGACGGGGAGGAGGAGGAGGAGGAGGAGATGACGGTTGTATATGAAGATCCGTATGATGAGTTGATTAAGTTTTATGAGGCGATGGATGGCGGGAATACATGATGAAGGCGGGTTTCCATAAACGTATAGAGGGAACATGCGTCAAACGACCCTTACCTCACCTACCCGCCGCTGACTCAATTTGCTGTGGTTTCCCGGAATAAGATCAAACTCACCTACCTTACCATACTGAACTAAGCATTCTGAACTACTTGAACTATCTGAACTACCATACTAAACTACCATTCTAAACTACCTGAATTACCTAAACTACCTTACCATACTGAACGACTGAGTGTAGATTCCATAGACTTTCCCCAACCATGAGCTTTGTGGGCGTATCCTTGGCTTCCTTCGCTTACTGCTGTCTCACAGATATACCCACAGGATCGACTTCAAGGGAGAGTGTCACGTGTCATAGAAGCAGTTGGAATCCACAAACAATACAGGTAACAGGCTTCGAATCCTTCAAACATAGAAATCAGTTGTTTGGCACACTCAAGGCATACAACAAGCCAGAAAACGTTAATTATATATCGTACCACCAATTGTAACCCCACGTCTGTTTGTAATTACCTCAGTGGGTGTAATACAAGACAACAGCAAGGAAATGAAAGTGCCAGAAGAATGCCGGCAGTGAATAACCAAACGAAGGAAAGAAAGAAAGGGGAAAAAAAGAATAAGAAAGATGCCTTGGCGGAAGCGATTGGATGGGGCGAGTCTGGAAAATGCCGAGTGTATGGAGAGGCAAAGTTTTAATTGGTTACGTGATCGGCAGGGAAAAGGAAGTAGGTACGTGGGCGCCGGAGACCAAGAGACGAACAAATGACGGAAGAATGGGAAGAGACGGCGAGCGGCTGTCGATAATGTGGCACGCAGACGTGACGTGACGGGAAAAGGAGAGAGAGAAAACGGCTGGCGGAGATCGAGTAGTGATTGGGAAAGGGGACGAGAGAAAAAAGATATTAAGACCAAGAACGACAGAAAAGAGTGGAAAATGACGAAAAAAGTCAGCAAACGCGCTAAAAATATATTACCAAGGAAGTGGACTGGATGGATAGATGGAGATGGTGTGTCTGAAGAAGAAAAATGAGACAACTAGGAGATAGATAAAAAGGAAACACTAAGAAAAGGAAAAAGAAAACAAGGAAAGAATGGGTGAAGAAAGAAGAAAGGCCGACACGAGAGATTACGAAGGAGAACGAATGGGTGACATAGTTTTAGGAGAAATGAAATGAGAAGAGACAAATAGGAGATAGAAGAAAAGGAAGAGGAAAACAAGGGAAAAGAAGAAGAAAGGCCGAGACGAGAGATGACATGGGAGAGCAAAAGGGTGACGGAAGACGGGAGGAATTAAATAAGAAGACGCAACTAGGAGATACGAAGAAAAGGAAAACCGTAAAGAAGCAAACGAGATAGAAAACAAGGGAAGAAAGGGAAGAAGAAATAGACAGACCAAAACGAGAGATGACGAAGGAGAGCGAAAGGGTGACGGAGTGTCGGGAGAATTGAAATGAAATGGACGCGTCGGGACTTTTATGAAGAAACATTTGTAAAAGGCGGCTTGAAAGAGGAGTGAGTGGATGCAGAGTGGCGGGGAAGGGAAAAACAAGGCAGCAAAATGGCCGTGAAGCGATGTGAGTGAGGGAATGAGGAAGCCTGAGAGTGAGAGAGAAAGAGACTGAGGGAAGGAGTAAAATGTGAGCTAGAGCGAAATAAAGGAGTAAAGAAATGGGATGAAAAGTAAGAGAGAGAGAGAGAGAGAGAGAGAGAGAGAGAGAGAGAGAGAGAGAGAGAGAGAGAGAGAGAGAGAGAGAGAGAGAGAGAGAGAGAGAGAGAGAGAGAGAGAGAGAGAGAGAGAGAGAGAGAGAGAGAGAGAGAGAGAGAGAGAGAGAGAGAGAGAGAGAGAGAGAGAGAGAGAGAGTATGTGGAAGCAGAAATCAGAGAATGGAAGAACAATAAACAGACCTTGAAATAGAAGAACAGAGAAAGAGAGAGAGAAAGATATAGAGAGAGCGAAGAATAAGAGAATTTTGTTATTTAGAGAATTGAGAAAAAGTAGATAAAAGATAAAGAAAGAAAGAAGAAAGTGATGAAAAAATGAGATTGAACCTTATCTACATGCATTTCTTTTTCTCTCTCTTCCTCTCTCTTTGCCCTTCATCCTCTCCTTCCCTCCATCCATCCCTACTTAAACGTACTCTTTCCCTCCATCATCTAACTAACTAACTAAACAACAACAACAACACTACCATCACCACAGACAACAACAACTACCACCACCACCACAACCACACCTTAAACCCAATAAGACTAACAGACGAACCATCACTCGACTTGACATTCCCAGCCTCACGTCACGTCTAAGAAAGAAAGAGAAGGTCCTCCCTAGCCTCCTATCTTCCGCTCCTCCCTTTACGGCGGAGGCGATGGCCATTTCCTGCACCGTCCCGCGAAGCCCCGCCGACTGCCCACGTTATTATTATGAAACACGCGACCTGTCTTCCTAACCTCGATGGCTCTTGGTCGGCATGGAGGGGGTGGGAGGCGGAAGCGGCGGAGGAGCAAAACGTGACCGGATGGAAAAAGAGAGGAGTGGAGTGGGGGAGAGAAAGAGAGAAAGGGAGAGAGATACAGAAAGGGGAAAGACAGATTGACAGACAGATAGAGACAGAGACAGATACAGATTGAGAGAAAAAGAAGGAAAAGATGAGTTAAAAAGTAAAAAGAATTAAAAAAAAGAGAAAAAGGCAGAGAGACAGAGACAAAGACAGACACAGAGACAGACAGACAGACGTGGAGAAGGAAAGGGAAAAGAAGGGGGTGAGTTACAGAAGAAGGGAAAGAAAAAGGGAGAGAGAGGGGAGGAAAAAGAGAATGAGAGAGAGAGAGAATATTATAACCCGTTTTCTTTCACTTTATCGGGTGGGGGAGGAATAATGTTAAAGTTTTATTCACCTTCATAAATTTTCGATCATAATATAAAGTTTTCGAACCGGCGACGATCAGTGTAACTTTTTAGTACAGACTTAGAGAAAGCCTCGACGCTTATTAAAGAGATCCCCCTGAAGGGAAGAAAGAAAACAAAACAGCAAAAGAGTGAAAGAAGTATAGAAGAAAGAGGATGGAGAAGGAGGAGGAGAAGGAAGTGAAGGAAGAGGAGGAGGAGAAGCAGTGGAAGAAAAAGAAAAATATGAAGAAAACTAGAATGAATAAGATAGGGTAAAAAGAAGGGAGAAGGGAAAACAGAGGAAATTTTGACGAAGAGGAAACAATGAAGTGGAAAAAGAGTGGTGACAGACTTCTTGTAGACTATAATAACGCAAAGTCCATGAGGAAAAAATAAAGAAATAAGAAGACGAGAAGAAAAGAAGCGACCTTGAGGAGATGGAGGAAGGAAGGAAGGAAGGGAGGGAGAAAAGGAACGGAGGCCTTATCTAGTCTTAAAGCGGGGAGAGATAAGAAAGTGAGACGCCGATGGAAGGAGAAAAGATAGGAGAAGGAGGGAGAATAGCAAGGGGGTGGCAGGTAGAGTGCAGAGGCCTATAAAAGGAGAAAAGGGAGGATATAACCTAACAGAGGTGGGAGACAAGAAGGCAGGGAGGGAGAGAGGAAAGAGGAAGGGTAGAACGTGAGGCTGCAGGAGGAGAGAAGATAGAAGAGAAGGGAGGGAGGAGGGAAGAGGAGGAGTAGGGGTAAGGGGAGAGGATGTGATCGGGAAGCTAGACTGGGAAAGTTTCTAATCGTGGAGAGAGAGAGAGAGAGAGAGAGAGAGAGAGAGAGAGAGAGAGAGAGAGAGAGAGAGAGAGAGAGAGAGAGAGAGAGAGAGAGAGAGAGAGAGAGAGAGAGAGAGAGAGAGAGAGAGAGAAGAGGGAAGGGACACGATTGAATAGAGGCTCTGAGTGACGGCTTGGGAATAAAAGGGAATTGGATGAAATAAGGGACAATAAAGGAAGAGCCGGGTTGAGTTAGGACGGGCGACTGGACTCCATCTGGGTATTTAAGTGTGGCAGGCGCTGACCGTAGACTTTTTAGTGTGGAAATTTTACCCTTTCTGTTAGAGGTGGAGGAGGCTTTTGTTCCCCTCCCTAAATTGTGTTAGGAAGATGTATTTGAATGAAATGTAAAAGTTTAAGTTATGTCATAAATTCGACTTCTCAGAAAATCGACGTGAGAGAGACGGATAGACAGAAAAAGACAGTTAAACGAAGATACACAGACAGATAAAGAAAATGAAACATAGATAAGGGAAGAAAGACACAGACAGACATAGAGAAACTGAAAGACTTAGACAAATAAGCAGATGGATTGACAGCGAGAGATAAACAAAGACAGATAGACAAACACAAACAGACACAGATAAACGGAGAAACAGAAAGACAGACAGATAGACAGACGTAAAGACAGACAGAAACAAATAAACACCACACACACACACACACACACACACACACACACACACACACACACACACACACACACACACACACACTCAAGCACGAAAATAATTAGTGAAGCGTGAGCAGCGTTGACAATCAGCGTTAATGAAGTCACGAGAATTAATCTACATGTTTATTTTTTTAACCGTGCGAGTTTGACAAGTTCGTGATGGAGTGAGTGACGGCGGAGAGAGAGAGAGAGAGAGAGAGAGAGAGAGAGAGAGAGAGAGAGAGAGAGAGAGAGAGAGAGAGAGAGAGAGAGAGAGAGAGAGAGAGAGAGAGAGAGAGAGAGAGAGAGAGAGAGAGAGAGAGAGAGAGAGAGAGAGAGAGAGAGAGAGAGAGAGAGAGAGAGAGAGAGAGAGAGAGAGAGAGAGAGAGAGAGAGAGAGAGAGAGAGAGAGAGAGAGAGAGAGAGAGAGAGAGAGAGAGAGAGAGAGAGAAAAACCGATGTAAGGGAAAGAGAAAACAAAACAGACTAGAAAAATGGAAAAAAGGATCAAGAAAATTTAGGAAGGCAAGGAAGAAAGTAAATAAACAGAAAAGTGAAGAATAAAATGATAGAGAGAGAGAGAGAGAGAGAGAGAGAGAGAGAGAGAGAGAGAGAGAGAGAGAGAGAGAGAGAGAGAGAGAGAGAGAGAGAGAGAGAGAGAGAGAGAGAGAGAGAGAGAGAGTATATGTATGGCATGATGTTCGTGTGCATGGTGTCAGTGTGCGTGCGTGCGTGCGTGTGTTCTAAAGGTCAGGGGTCACTGTAGTACGCTGACGGAGCATTTCCGCCCGCCGAACACCTGTTGACCACCGCCACCTGTTGAGCTCCGGGCAGAGGAGGAGGAGGAGGAGGAGGAGGAGGAGAAGGAGGAGGTAACGGAGTAGCAAGGGCAGGAGGTGGTCAAGTGAAAGTAAGAATGAGAGGAGGAGGAGGAGGAAGAGGACTTACTTTTTTTCACTTCCCTCCTTCCCTTTCCTCCCTTTCTCTATCCCCCTTTTGCTTTCTTCTTCCTTCTTCCCTTTTTCTTCCCTCTTACGTTCCTTATAATAGCTCTTAGTACTATCATGAGGTTTGGCAGTAGGTCTTGAGGTTAATGCTAGAAATATATCCTTAACACACACTAACAGACCCTTTAACCTCCAAGACTTAGCATTCTCTTACGCTCCTGAATATTAACACCAACAACGTAGTGTGTGACGTGGGTGGAGGAGAGCAGAAGCCTTACCACAGAAACTCAGTAACTCCGCCGTTGATTGGAAGTCGAAGTGCATGGAGTCCCCGATGAGGATGACGAGGCGGCGTAACCTTTGCTCTCTCGTGGCCGTTGAGAGGTCGATCTATAGCGGCCATACTGATGCTGCCTCCCCTCCTCCCTTCCCCTTTCCCTCTGTCCCTCCCTCAGCCTCCCTCTCTGACTCATCACTCCTTTCCTCTCTCAATCATTTTCCCCTTTTTGTCTCATTTTCCCTTCCTCTCTTCGCTCTTCTTTTATTCCTTCCTTCCCTTCCTTCCTTCCTTCCTTCGTTTTGCCCTTACCCGCTTTTTTCTCTTCCTTTCCTTTCCTTTTCTCCCTTCATCTATTCCATTCCTTTCCTCCCTCCCTTCTTCTCTCTTCTTCGCTTCCTCTCTCCCCTCTTCTGATACTCCCCAGTTCTCCCCACTCCCCAACCCTGCTCAACAATGCCCTCCATGTCTACCCTTCCCTTTCCTTTCCTTTTCCTTCCCCTTCCCTTCCCTTACCCTTCCACTCCACCATTCCATTTCCCTTTTCTTTCTTCCTTTCGCTTTTCTTCTCCTTACCTTCCCTTTACCCTTCCCCTCCCTTCTCATCCCTTTTATTACCCTCCTCTTCCGCTTTCCTTCCCCTTCTTTACCCCTTCCGCTTTCCTTCTCCTTACCTTCCTCTCCCTTCCTCTGTCCCCTGTCCTTCCCCATTCCCTAACTCCCCCCACACACCGCCGCTGGTCTGCCTCGATAACCAAAGCGGTGGAAACTTTTAAGAGACTGGCGAGTTATTTACACAGTTATTTTTCCCCTCGTCAGCCCACACAGCCGCCCCGACCATCCTTTACTTTTTATGAACTCTTTTGTCATGCCGTTGTTGAGGCTTTTGAACTTTTGAGGGTGGTGTTGCCCCGGCGCCGTGCTGTTATTGCTCAGTTAGTCAGTCAATCAGTCAGTCAATCAATCAGTCAGTCAGTCAGTCAGTCAATCAGTCAGTCAGTCAGTCAGCCTTGTCTATCCTCTCCCCACTATGTTACGGTGTTGGAAGTAGTGCTCGATTCCTCTTCACCTCCCGCCTTTATCTTCCTTTTCCTCTTACTCATCTTCCTTATATGGTTCTCTTAACTCTTACTCCTTTCCCATTCGTTATGTGTTAATAGCATCTTTCATCACACGTTTCCTCTCTTCATTTTTCATATTAAATTTTCCCCTCATTTCGTAATCTTCTCGTTCCTCCCTCTCCTCCTCTGCTCCCTCCCATTACCTCTTCCTAACATCAAATCCAGAGTCCCAAATGTACCGTTAAAATGCTTCAGTGACAGTCCGTTGGAAATACACAATAGCAGCCTTGACTCTCCCTCTCCGTGTTATGTTTTTGTCCTGAGATATTTATTACGTCTGTTTCATGTAATCTTCTTCTCTTCCTCCTCCTCCTCCTTTTCCTTCTTCTCGCCTCCTGCTTTCCTCTCCTCTCCTCTCTTCTTTCTCCTTGTCCTTCTCCTTTTTTTCATTTTCCTTCTCTTTCTCCTCCTCTTCCTTATGTTTTTGTCCTCAGATATTCCTTCTTTCTCCTCCTCTTCTCCTTCTCCTCCTTCTCCTTCTTCTCATTTTCCTTCTCCTTTTTTTCTCCTCTTTCTTTTACCATTTGTCTCACTGTAAGCTGAATAAAAGCTGAGACGCATCGTATTTCATCTTTTTTATATAATTTAATTCGTCCGTTTATGTTATCTGTGTGCGTGAAACAGATATGCACGCCGCTGTTCACTCTCCTACTTGTTCTTCCTCATTAATCTACTACTTAAGCGAGGGTGTAAGATTACCACCACCATTACCACCTTCATTACCATAGCTATCTGCACTGTACCCATCATCATCATCATCATCATCATTAGCACTCTTTCCTGTTTTTCTATCTTTTCCTCGATTTTTCATATTTTTCTTCCCCTTTCCCCTTTTTATTCTTATCCTTCCCTCCTTTTTTTTATTTTCTTACTTCCTTTGTCTAGCTTTTTTTCCCAATTTTCGTGTTTCCTCTCATTTACCATTATCATCATCAGCAGCAACAAACACAGGGCGATGCTTCCCGTACAGAAGTAGGGAACCACTAATTAAAATGGAAAACTTTCGCGGGAAGCCAAAACTGAGATCGCCCAATGAATACGAAACTCCTCCAATTCCCTTTTTTTTAATCCCTGAGAGAGAGAGAGAGAGAGAGAGAGAGAGAGAGAGAGAGAGAGAGAGAGAGAGAGAGAGAGAGAGAGAGAGAGAGAGAGAGAGAGAGAGAGAGAGAGAGAGAGAGAGAGAGAGAGAGAGAGAGAGAGAGAGAGAGAGAGAGAGAGAGAGAGAGAGAGAAGAAGAAGCGAGTGTGTGTTGTTTTTTTTTCGTGGTTTTTTTTTACCCCTCCAAGTTTGCTTTGTTAGTCTTGACCTTCTTCTTTTCCTCCTCCTCCTCCTCCTCCTCCTCCTCCTTTTGCTCGCCTCCTGCTTTCCTCTCCTCTCCTCTCTTCTTTCTCCTTTTCCTTCTCCTTCTTTTCATTTTCCTTCGCTTTGTCCTTCTCCTCTTCCTTACCCTTCTTCTTCTCCTTCCACCCCCCCTCTCCTCTTCCTTCTCCTTCTCCTCTATTTCCTTCTTCTTTTTTCCTCCTTCTCTTCTTTCCACTTCTTCTCCGTCTCCCTCTCCTCCTCCTCCTCCTCCTCCTCTCGTTAGTAAAAAAAAAAGAAGAATGAAAGCGATCACCAATACCGGCTTCGACTCTTCATGCATAAGACTCCTCGACTCCTCTTGGGATGGAAACTCAGACCGACCGACCAACCGACCCACCGACCCCCCGACTAATTGATCAAGAGCAAGGTCATTACCGCCTGGCCTAATGGCCCTCGAGATTAATGGTTAAAAAAAGAAAGAGAGAAAAAACGGAGCCAAATGACATGTTGATTGTTCTTCTATTCCGTTTGATTTCCAGAATGATTCGATTTTGTTGTTGTTGATGTTATTGCTGTTCTCTTTGTTGTCTATTTGCTGGTTGACTGTATTGCGACTCTAAACAAATAAACAAACACACACACACACACATTATTCTAACACATTTTTACTCTTCCATCATTCGTCATTCATTTTTTTTTTTCACATGACACAAAAATGCCTCCAAAAGTCTCCCCAATAAACAGACAAACAAACACACACACATAAGCTAGAGTCATATATGTATAATCACGGTAGCCACTTTAGATAAAATTCGCCTGCGCTACCAATGGGATGGGGTCGTTGAAGACACCCCTCAACACAGCCTACCGTCACTACAGGCAGGACTTGGAAAAAAAACTAAATAAATGTTTTTTTCTAACACATTTCTATTCCTTTCTCCATCGTCATTTTCTTTCTCGCACAACACAAAAACGCAAAACACTCATCCTCTGTGCCCTTTGAAACGACAATCTTCTTACCTTCCCCGAGTATTGCGTTGTAAGACCCGGAATGAACACACGCACACACACACACACACAAACACACACACACACACACACACACACACACACACACACACGCGCGCGCACACACGTGGTATTGGTTGCTAATTGTAGTGCTCTTTATTCTCTCATTATGAAGTCCACTGAAGGCAGGTGGGTGAACTTGTCTCTCTTGATGGCTGTCTCTGTTTGTCTTTGTCTGTCTGTCTGTCTGTTTGTATGTACTGGTCATGAATGGTTTAATTTTTCTTTGTATTACCATTTCATCTTTATTTTTTGTATTTTTGTGCCTGAAATGTTTGAATTATTTGAAGTTCGTGGTTGTTGAACATACATATACCTACCCATTTATCTATTTATCCTTGCATATTGATAGATAGAAAGATAGATAGATAGACAGACAGACAGACAGATTTTCTCTCGCACCAGTAGTAATTCAGCTCTTCACGTTAATTAAGCAATGATTGGCGTCGTCACAACATCGAGGGAACACCCGCCGTCAACGCTTTACTCGCCGCTGATGTTATTTTCACCCAAACAATAGACTAAAACAAAAAATATATATGTCGCCATTTTCAGGTCAATAGCCATTCGTCATTTTTAGGTGAACGTTTAATCGCCACTTTGAGGTCAGCGTTTGGCCGTATTATCGCGTCACCATTATTTCTTTCCTTCGTCCAGCCCCGCGCGGCGACGGCCAGCACGTACACTTAGAATTTAATGGCATGTATAGTTTTGGGTATTTAATTATCTGGCAGTTAAAAACAAAATATTAATAATAGTAATAACCATAGCAATAACGATAATGAAAATAACAAAAATAATAATATTAATAATAATAATAATAATAATAATAATAATAATAATAATAATAATAATAATAATAATAATAATAATAATAATAATAATAATAATAATAATAATAATAATAATAATAATAATAATAATAATAATAATAATAATAATAATAATAATAATAATAATAATAATAATAATAATAATAATAATAATAATAATAATAATAATAATAATAATAATAATAATAATAATAATAATAATAATAATAATAATAATAATAATAATAATAATAATAATAATAATAATAATAGTAATAATAGTAATAATAACAAAAATTATATTGACAAAATGCGCAACTTGGGCAGTTACATATTAAAAAATTTAACTATAGGTTTGTTGGAAGTTTCCTTGAGCTTGAAAAATCACATTAAAACAAGAAAATAAGCTGCCAAAACATTTCAAACTTTTCTCGAGATCTTCAAGAATTCTTGTAAGAAATAAAAGCGACATGAATGGAAATGTTAATAAAAAAAAAGTGTTTATTTCATTACTATAAATTTATAATAGTTTACTGTAATCCTGAATCATTTTTTGTATTCTTTCCAGTTGTGAGTGATGCGCCTGAGTCCTGGAATCGTGCCGGGCCTGCGTATTCGTGTGGTGAGTATCAAACAAGTGTGGCGGGTAGGCATTACATCCCTCCTGAAGCTAAGATGACGTATTCCAGCTGACCTATTCAATTATGTGGCCTTTGTGATCATTACAAGCGAAATCTTAAAATCAATGAAATCCTAAAATTCTACATCTGTTTATTGGTTGTAAGGTGCAGCTCATTAACAACAACCCACAACCACCACCATCACCACCACCACCACCATCACCACCATCACTACCACCGCCACCACCACCATGATCACCCCGCCCATCCATCATGCCGCAGCCGCCGCCTCCCTTAACTATCAACATTTGCACACGTTAATGATGCACGGCACGAACACAGGTGGACTCAGGTGCGGCCGTGACAGTTAGGCTAATTAGAGGGCAGGTGAGAGGCTAACGTATCACCTGTTTTGACGAGAGAAATGGATGATCAGGCCGAGCAATGACTGATTAGAGTGGATACGAGTGGATGGGAGGGACACACTCACACGCACACACTCGGACAACACGCACCTACATAAACAAACACATAAACACGCACACATACACCAAAAAAACACAGCTGGAGGGAATATGGAGTGGTTAGTGCAGAGAAAACAGTGTGAAAAATGAAAAGAATAATAGAACTTGAAAGGAAAGACGAAAGAACATTAGCTAGAGGGAAAAAAGGAATTGGGTAATGTAGGAAAAACAAAGTGGAGAGGAAAGGGAAAAAGGAACTGATGGAAAGAAGACGAAAAAACATTAGCTGGAGGAAAAAAACTTTGTAGTGTAGGGAAAAGAAAGTGAAAGAAAGGAGAAAAGAACTGATGGAAGGATGGCGCAAGAAAATTACTAAGAGGGAAGAAAGGGAGTGGATAGTGCAGGGAAAACAATGTGGAAAAGGAAAGGCAGAGAGAGAGAGAAGCTGATGAAAGGAAGAAGGAACATTAGCTGGAGAGAAAACAGGAAAATGGCTGAGTAGAATAGAGAAAAACAAAGGGTAAAAGATATAGAGAGAAAGGTGTTGATGGAAGGAAAGAGGAACATTAGGTGGAGATAAAAGGAACGGAGTAGAGTAGAAGAAAACAAAGAGGAGAAGGACGAAAGAGTGACATTGAGGATAGAAGAACATTAGGTGAAAAAAAACAGAGTGGAAAAGAAAATATAATACGAAAGGAGTGGCAACAAAAAAAATGGAGAAGTCAAGGAAGAAAAAAGGGAATAGAAGAAGTGAAGAGGAACCACGAGGATCAGAAAAAAAAAGGGGAAGGTAGGGGAGAAAAAGGAAAATTAGAGTAAGGGATTGGCTAGTGAAGAGGAAGGGAAGGTGAATTTGATGGCTGGAGAAAGAAGGAAAAGAGAAAGAGCATGTATAAAAAGGTAAAAAGGAGAAGAGAAAGACCAAGAGAAAAAGATAATTAAATAACGAATGGGAACAGAGAAAGGGAGTGACGGAAGGAGAGAGACAGTGATGAGGGAAGAAGGAGAAACAGGAGGAGGAGGAGAAAGAAAGAGCATGTATAAAAGATAAAAGGTAGAAGATAAAAAGGAAGAGAAAAAAAGATACTTAAATAACGAATGGGGCAGAGAAAGGGGCTGACGAAAGGAGAGAGAGAGACAGACAATGAAGGAAGGAGGAGAAACAGGAGGAGGAGGAAAAAGAAGAAGAAAGAGAAAGGGGCTGACGAAAGAAGAGAGAGAGACAGACAATGAAGGAAGGAGGAGAAACAGGAGGAGGAGAAAGAAGAAGAAAGAACATGTATAAAAGATAAAAGAGGGAAGAGAAGAAGGAAGAAGAGAAAAACAGATAATCAAATAACGAAAGGGGCTAACGAAAGGAGAGAGACAGACAGCGAGGAAAGGAGAAACAGAAACAGGAGGAGGAAAAGGAGGAGAGAGGAGGAAGGAAGGAGGAGAGGACAGATGCTAGGAGTCAACAGAGTGTGAAATGGCGCCATCAGCCCACACCTTGCCGCCCTGGTCTGATCAAAGATGGAGGGATGAGAACGGTGAATGGCAGGCAGGCGGGAGGGTGAACGGAGGCGAGGAACTAAGCGCGTAAGGTGAACGGAGGGAAGGAAGGAAGGGCAGGAAGTAAGCCTTGAAGGGTTAAGAAGGAAGGGGAAGGAGTGATTTAATACAGGGAGGTTCTAGTGAGTGAGTGAGTGAGTCGGTCAGTCATTCAGTTAGTTAGTCAATTATTCAGTCAGTCAGTCAGTTATTCAGTCAATCAGTCAGTCACTTACTCACTCACTCACTCACTCACTCAGACAGATATAGGAAAAAGAGCTGAGGACATCTTTTTTAGTCTTTCCTTCTTTTCATCTTTCCTCCCTTCCTTCCCTCCTTCCTCTTTTCCTTCCTCCATTCCTTCCGTCCCTTTGATCGCCCCTCGCCATTGTTGCCTCGCCCTCCTTGTGTGGCTAATTTTCACCCTCATTTGTGCTAAGTAGGAGAGTTTGATCCGGTTGTGGCAATAAAGGCGAGAGAAGGAGGGAGGGAGGGAGGGAAGGAAGGATGGAGGGAAAGATGGGGAGGGGGAGGTTGGCGGAAGGGAATGGAGAGAGAGAAGTATAGGAGAATGGTACAGGAGAGACGGTGAGGCAGAGAAGGAAGTAGGAAGCGAAATAAAAGGGAGGGAAGGAAAGATGGAGGGAAAGATGGAGAGGGGGAGGTTGGGAGAAGGAAATGGAAAGAAAGAAAAAGTTAAAGGAAAATAGATACAGAAGAGATGGTAAAGAAGTAGAGGAAGTAGGAAGGAAGAAGGGAAACAAAGAGGAAGGGAAATAACAAGGAT
Organism: Eriocheir sinensis; assembly: GCF_024679095.1. Lineage (NCBI taxonomy): Eukaryota > Metazoa > Arthropoda > Malacostraca > Decapoda > Varunidae > Eriocheir > Eriocheir sinensis. The sequence continues at coordinate 14,896,119 of NC_066536.1, forward strand.
ATGGAAAGTTAGGCATGGGGGCAATGGAGGAACTGAGGCTAAAGGAGTAGAAGGAGAAGGAAAGAAAGAGGGAAATAGGAAATAAAAGGAAGCATGGAGGAGACGGAGTGTGGAAGAGAGTAAACGGTAAAAAAAAAAAAAATAGAAGGGAGAACGAAGGAAAGAAGTTGCGATATTTTTGGGGTCTCTTGAAAGTATAGTAAAGAAGTTATAGCAATTTTCTTAAGCCCTCTGTGTGTGTGTGTGTGTGTGTGTGTGTGTGTGTGTGTGTGTGAGTGTGAGTGTGGGTGTGTATGTGTGCTTTTGACTCCATACAAACACAAACACACAAGAAGAAGAAAAATATTAGACATGCTCACCACCGTCATCACCACCATTATCACCACCACCGCCATCACCACCACCATCATCACCATCAACACCACCATTATCACCACCACCATCACAACCTCCTCTTACATTTCACTCCTATTCTTCCTCTTTATCCTCCTTGCTTTCTCCTTCCCCTTTCATATTTCTTTCATTTTTTCCCCTTTCTCCCTGTTCTCCGTGCTTGTCTTTCCTGCTTTCCTTTTTTCTTTCTTCCCTACCCTTCCTTCATCTGCCTCTCTCTCTCTCCTCCTCCTTCGCATGCTCTCTCTCACTCTGAACGATGCTTTGTGGAAGGAGATAAGGACGATAAAGGGGATGATGATGAGAAGGAGATAGAGCAAAAGGAGAAGGTAAAAAAAAGTCGAAAAAGAAGGGGTAGGAAGAGAGAGAGAGAGAGAGAGAGAGAGAGAGAGAGAGAGAGAGAGAGAGAGAGAGAGAGAGAGAGAGAGAGAGAGAGAGAGAGAGAGAGAGAGAGAGAGAGAGAGAGAGAGAGAGAGAGAGAGAGAGAGAGAGAAAGGGCAAAATAAGGAGATAAAAATGAATAATAGGAACCTCAGCGCCCACTCACTGGATTAAAGGAAGGGAGGGAGGGAGGGACACGGGGCTCAACTATTTCATGACATTTTTATTTATTTATTTTAGTTCACCTGTATGTGGGGGGGGCGAGGGGAGGAGGATGTGTGCGTGTGCGTGCGTGCGTGTGTGTGTTATCCAGGTGTCACACGGTCCAGTAATTCATTAATCTTCTTGTCCACAAATTTTCGTGTTCCGCTCACCTTTACACACACGCGCACACACACACACACACACACACACACACACACACACACACACACACAGGTAATTAATGTAGATGCTCAGTTAACGGTATTGAATTGCATTTAAATTTGGTTCTATAAATAGTGTAGTGAGTGTGGCGTGATGGTGATGGTGGTGGTTTTGATAGACTGTTGAAGTGGTTGTGGTAGGTTAAGTAAGTGGAGGGTGATGGTGGTGGTAATGGTGGTGGTGGTGGTGGTGGTATAGGATGGTGGAGGTGATGAGGTGGATGAGGATGCAGTTATGAAAAAGACATTGAAACTAAGGTAAAGGAGATGGAGGAAGAGGTAGGCAAATGAGGCCAGGGTGCAAGAGTGAGAGAGGGTAGGAAGGCGAAAGGAAATAAGGAAGGAGTAAGAAACAGGTATAGGGAAAGAAAATATATAAGGGGAAAGAGTGAAGAAAGGAGAGGGTAGCCAAATGATATCAGGGTTAAAGAGAGAGACGGTAGGGAGGTGTAAGGAAATAAGGAAGGAAGGAGTAAGAAATAGGTATAGGGAAAAGAGGAAGGAAAAGGAGAGGGTTGCCAAATGATATCAGGGTGAAAGAGAGAGAGGGTAGGGAGGCGAAAGGAAGGAAAGAAAGAGTGAGAAATAGGTGTAGGGAAAGAAAAGATGTAAGGGAAAAGAGGAAGGAAAACGAAATGAAATGAAAATGAAATGAGGAATGGAAAATGAAGAAATGAGGTCAGGGTGAGAGAGAGAGGGTACAGAGGAGGTGGGAAGTACATAGAGGTGAGCGTCGGGTCAGTTTCACGGGTGGTATGGGCGGGTGGGTGTGTCGGTGGGCGGGTCGGAGCGCATTACCGAGCAGACAAACTTTTAATATCCTGCCGGCGGTGGCTGAGGAGGCGACCTGTTGACTTTGTGACTTAATCTTGGGCCACACCTTCCTCAAGCCTTTACCCCTTCCTCATCCTCCTCATCATCCTCCTACTTTTGCCCTTCCTTCCTCCTCTTCCTCTTCCTTCCCACTCCTTTTTTCAGCTTATTATTCTCCTTTTTTTTTTTACTCTTCCTCCTTCTCATAATTCTTCCTCTTGTCTTTTATATCTCGTTCCTCTTTATTTTCTCCTTCCATCTCCTTCCTCTTCCTTCCTCTTCTTTTTCGATGTTATTTTTCCTCCTCCCTCTCATCATCATTCCTGTATTTCATTTTTATCTCCTTCCTCTTCCTCTTGCCTTTCCAGTTCCTCTTTTTCTTCCCTTTCCTCCTCCTCCTCCATTACAATTTCCTTCCTTGCCACTTAGTATTAATTTTAAAGTGCTTTCCACCATTTTCATATTGCATAGTTTCCCCATTTTTGTGTTTATTTTCCCCCAGAGTTCTCAAGTGTGTGTGTGTGTGTGTGTGTGTTTCTATCTATCTAACACACACACACACACACACACACACACACACACACACACACACACACACACACATAATTTTTCCTCCTCCACTTTTTCTCTTCCTCCTTTCCTTCCCTCCCCCTCTCCCCCCCTTTCCTTACCCCCTCCCCCCCATCACACCCCCTATCCACACACACCCCTCTGCCTTCTCAAGTAAACAGCAAAGAAAAAAAGAAAAAGGCCTTGAATATCCTCGCCGCTGATTGGCTAAAAACCCGGAACCGAGTATTTTTAAACGGCGTCTCTGATTGGCTCCTGCTCCTCGCGTCCCCTGAAACTCGACCTGTGATTGGTTCCCCGGCGGCCCAGGGTGTGTAATTTCATGTTTTGGTCACTAATACCCCGAGTTTGAGCCGCTGATTATACTAACTAACGACGCGAGGGCTCGGGAGTGTGTTCTTGGGAAGGGGAAAGGGGAGAGAGCGAAGGAGAGGGAAGAAAAAAGGGGAAAGGAAGAAAGGAAGGAGAGAGGGACAGAAGAAAGGAGGGATGGAAGGATGGAGGAAGACAGTTAGGCGGGAATGAAGGAAGGAAAGAGGGAAAGGAGAGAGGGAAGAAGGGAAAGAAAGAAGGAAGGAACAGAACGGAAGAAAAATATGGAAAAAATAAAAGAATAATTGATCGATGGATTGAAGAAAGGACGTAAAGAGGCGAAACAGGAAGTGGAAGAAGAGGAGGAGGAGGAAGGAGACGACTATTTAGGAAAGCTGTCAGGAAAGAAACGAAGCGAAATAGAGAAGTAAAAAGCAAAGTTGTGAAGGAAACAGGAAAACAGGAAAACAAAAGGATGGAAATGAAAAACACGAAAATACGAAAGAAAAGAAAATAAAGAAAGAAAAAAATATAGGAGAATGAGAAGGAAAGTGTTCACAGGCAAATCAGAGAAAACAAGAGACAAAAAAATAACCGGGAAAGAAAAAAAAATGTGAAACGAAAAACAAAAACAAATTATATCAAGAAATTATTTGAACTCACAAGAAATATTACGGAAGATCTTCGATGCGCTTAATTATGTTCCATTTACCTGCAATTAATGAGCTGATTAGGAGCCCGAGCCAGATAACTAGTTCTCTCTCTCTCTCTCTCTCTCTCTCGCTCGCTCGCTTTCGCTCTTGCTCTTCCTCTCTCTCCATCCCTTTTTTTCATCTCATAACATCTTTTTTCTTTCTCCTTCCTTCTTAATCCTTTCCTTTCCTGTCTCATTTATTTCATTACATCACTTTTTTTCTCCTCTTCATTCCCTCCTTCACTCCACTTCATTCTTCTTCATGCCTTCCTTTCCCTCCTTCCAACCCTTCCATCATTCATCAACTCCCTTTAATACTTTTGGAACCCGCTCATTTCCCCTTCCTCTTTACCTTCCTCGATATTATATAGTTCATTCTTCTTCACCCCTCTCTTTTATCCCCTTCCATACCTTGCTTAATTCTTCCTAGTCTCTCATTCTGGGCTTCTCTATAATTAACTCTTCATTTCGCTTCCTCCTCTACCTTTGCTTTCGTCTCCTTTCTTCCTTCTTTCCTGCCTTCATCTTCTTTCCTTCCCCTACCTCCTTCATGCCTTCCTTCGTATTCTCCCTTTTGGCATCTGCTATCACCCTTCGTATGCCCTTCTTCTTCCATGTCTCCCTTCATTCCCTTCTTGTTTTCATCCCCCCTTCTTCTCCTCATCCGTAGTCTCTCTTCCTCTCCGCAGCCTCCCTTCCTTCATTCCATCCCCATTCTAACCCTCCCTCCATCTCCTCCTCATTCTCAGCCTCCCTTCCTCACCCCATCATCCCCAGCGTCTATATGCCACTTCATTTTCAACCTCCCTTCATCTCCTCCCCATCCTCAGCCTCCTTCTTCATTCCCTCCTCATTCTCGTCCTCCTTAATACCCCTCCTCTTTCCCAGCCTCCCTTCATCTCCTCCTCATCCCTTAACTTCCCCTTCATCATCTCATCCTTATCCTCCCTTCATTCCCTCCGCACCCTCAGCCTCCCCTTCATCATCTCCTACTCAGCCTCCCTCCCCTTCATTCCCTCCCCACCCTCAGCCTCCCCTTCATCATCCCCTACTCAGCCTCCTTAATCCCCGTTCAATGATGTGCCGCGTCACACCTCGAGGCTGTAATCTCCCACTTTATTGGTCTTCGGGGCATCGAGGCGTGGTGGCGTGAAGGGGAGAGTCGAGAGTCACCTGTGCCGCCTCACCTGCCGTCGGGAAACACCTGTGGGCTGCACCTCTTTTTACCCCCTGCCTTCCAGCACGTGTTGATTAACCTTCTTCCCTTAGAGGTGACCTGCGCACTGACCTTTACTGGTTTGTTGCTGACCTTTTAGCTTTGAGTCAGCGGCCGTGAGGAAGGCTTTGGTGCGTGATGAGGGGGAGAGGGAAGCGTCTGTCTGTCTGTCTGTGTGTGTGTGTGTGTGTGTGTGTGTGTGTGTGTGTGTGTGTGTGTGTGTGTGTGTGTGTGTGTGTGTGTGTGTGTGTGTGTGTGTGTGTGTGTGTGTGTGTGTGTGTGTGTGTCTGCCTGTCTGTATAAATGGAAATTGGAGAGAGAGAGAAGGAGGAGAGAGAGAGAGAGAGAGAGAGAGAGAGAGAGAGAGAGAGAGAGAGAGAGAGAGAGAGAGAGAGAGAGAGAGAGAGAGAGAGAGAGAGAGAGAGAGAGAGAGAGAGAGAGAGAGAGAGAGAGAGAGAGAGAGAGAGAGAGAGAGAAATGGACCGAGAATGTAAATCGAGGTTAACTTTTGCCAGGAGACGGAAAAGAGAGAGAGAGAGAGAGAGAGAGAGAGAGAGAGAGAGAGAGAGAGAGAGAGAGAGAGAGAGAGAGAGAGAGAGAGAGAGAGAGAGAGAGAATGTGCAAAAGTATGTCAATTAACCTCTCACTTTCTCCCATTCACCTTTCTTATGGTCTCTTTATTCCCTGTTTATGCCTCACTTTCCTCACCTCCTCCTTCTCCTTTCCTCACCTGCTTTTTTTCTCTCCCTTCTACCTCCATCATTCCGTCTCCTTTTCCTCCTCTTTCTCCATCATTTCGTCTCCTCCTTTTCCTCTTTCTAAATCATTCCATCTAATTATCTTTCTCTTCCTCTCTCCATTCACTCATTTCTCCTCCTTCCCCTTTTCTGATATTGTTTTCTCTTCTCTCTTTTTCTTTCCTGGTTTCTCCTTATTCTCTCCTTTTTACCTTTTCTTTTTAACCTTTTTACAGTCATCTTTTTATCTCCTTTCCTTTCTCTTTCTCTCCCTATTCACTCATTTTTCCTCCTTTCCCTTTTCTTATATTTTTTTCTCCTCTCCTTTTCTTTCCTGTCTTCTCCTTATTCTCTTCTCTCATTTCATCCTTTCGTCTTCTCTCTCTCTTCTCTTCTCTTTTCCTCTGTCTTCGAATTCCACTGGTTTCTTTTCCTCTCTTCTCACACATTTCTTCTACTTCATCCTCTCCTCTTCATATCTTTCTTCTCTCCTCCTCTTTTCTCCTTACCTTCCACTAGTTTCCTCTCCTCTACCTCTCTTCTCCCACCTTTTCTCTTCTTCACCTCCCACTCTCCTTCCTCATCCTCTAATCTCACGCATCCCTCCTCCCTCTCCACTCCTTCCGTCCTTCCCCCCTTCCCTCCCTCCCTCCCTCCTGCCTGCACTCCTAAGATAAAGGATACCCCCTCTTTGCCTCACATTGTGTGTGTGTGTGTGTGTGTGTGTGTGTGTGTGTGTGTGTGTGTGTGTGTGTGTGTGTTTTCCGCCATCCGAGCACAGATATACGTGGGTTGGTGGTGATGGTGGTGGTGGTGGTGGTGAAAAAGTTAAAAAGGGTGTTGGTTGGTGGAAATGGTGGTGGTGTGGTGGTGAGAGAGAGAGAGAGAGAGAGAGAGAGAGAGAGAGAGAGAGAGAGAGAGAGAGAGAGAGAGAGAGAGAGAGAGAGAGAGAGAGAGAGAGAGAGAGAGAGAGAGAGAGAGAGAGAGAGAGAGAGAGAGAGAGAGCAAATGTAGGACGTAATATTTCGTTCAAGTGGACATGTCACAACACGTAAAACACACACACACACACACACACACACACACACACACACACACACACACACACACACACACACACACACACACACACACACACACACACACACACACACACACACACACACACACAAACAAACCAACAAACAAACACACAAACACACAAACAAACACAAAATGAAGGGGACAACATCCCGCTTTATCTTACATCCTCTTTCTAGGTCTCAAGCTTTCAACACCACTACCACCACCACCACCACCACCACCGCCACCGACGCCGCCACATGAAGGTGTTGCCGGGCTCCTAATGCTGCCTCGGGGACTCGAAGAAGGTAGACTTAATGAGACTTTCTGTTGCTAATGTGTGACCGACTCTAAATGGCTCCTTTACCCCTCTTTTAACCTTGTAAGCGAGGCCGTAAATGGTGGAAAGTAGACGCATAAAGGACTACTGCAAATGTTACTTATATTCCTAATACTAATACTAATACTGACAAAAATGATAATTCTAACGCTGATACTAGCACCAATACTAATACTAACACTAATACTAACACTAATACTAATAACAATACCAATACCGGTGCTAATACCAATACTAATACCATTACCAATACTAATACCAATACTAATACCAATACTAACACTAATACTAATACCAATACCAATGCTAATACCATTACCAATACTAATACCAATACTAATACCAATACTAATGCCAATACTAATACTAATACCAATACCAATACTAATACCAATACTAATACCAATACTAATACCAATACTAATATTAATACCAATACTAACACTAATACTAACACTAATACTAGCACTAACACTAACACTAATACGAATACTAACACTAATACTAATACTAACACTAATACTAATACTAATACTTACACTAATACTAATACCAATACTAACACTGATGCCAATACTAATACTTATACAAACTTCCGACGCCTCAACTTCAAAAATCGGAAGGACACGAACTCCGATAAAGAGGAAGAAAATGTTTTGTCACCCTCGCCTTGATACGTAAACTTGCATTAGGTCTTTATGGGGCGACGAGACGGGACTTTCAGCAGCTGTCAGAGTTTGCCTACCTACCCAGCCCGCCATTACCCAGGTGTGTCAAGGCTTAGAACACCTGTTGCGCCGCTATTTCTGGGCCTAGGGGTAAAAGCCGACGCGAGAAGGGGAGACGAGGCGTGTTGAGGCGATGAGAGAAAGGAACCCGAAGTAGGGGAAGACGAGATGGAAAGAAGATTGAAGGAGATGAGGGTTAGAGATGACATGAAGAGGGTGAGAAAGGGAAGGGAACAGGGTGAAAGGGTTTGATTCTGGTACTTTGAAAGAGTGAAAGGGAGAAAGGGTATAAAAGAAGATAGGTAAGGTAGACGATAGAAAAGGAATTGGTGAAACATGGGACGAAAAGCTAAATAAAGAAAGCAAGATAAAAGAGGATAACACTGGGCCATTGGAAGAGGGTAAAAGAGACATGTGGAAAAGACAAAAGGAAGAAAATTGATGAAGAAGGCTAGAGACGGGAATAGATAGGGTAGACGGTGGAAAAGAAGATAGAGAGAGTTGAGAGGGAACGATGCTGACTACAGTAAAGATGGAGGAAAGGGAAAAAGGAGTGAATAAGGAAATGGAGAGGAAATGGAATATGTAAGGAAAGGAAAAGTGATACAGCATGAAAAGACGACAAAGAAAGGATGAAAAAAATAGTATGGAAGGAAAGTGGCGGATGAAGGAGAGAGAGAGAGAGAGAGAGAGAGAGAGAGAGAGAGAGAGAGAGAGAGAGAGAGAGAGAGAGAGAGAGAGAGAGAGAGAGAGAGAGAGAGAATGAGAGAGAGAGGATAATAAACAAGGAGGGAGGAAAGGAGAGAAGATAAGAAGAGAGAGGAGGAGGACACAACAGGAAGGAAGAATGATAGAAGGAGATGGAGAAGGACGGAAGGGTGGCGGAGATGAGGAATGAGAATGAGAGAGAAGGGGAGAACGAGGAGGATGCTGGCAGAGAGAGAGAGAGAGAGAGAGAGAGAGAGAGAGAGAGAGAGAGAGAGAGAGAGAGAGAGAGAGAGAGAGAGAGAGAGAGAGAGAGAGAGAGAGAGAGAGGGAGAGGGGGAGGGAGGGAGAGGATGGGAGTTAGATAGGAGTGAAGGGAATAAAGGGAGTGAGAGAGGGGAGTAGACCAGCTTGGGAGGGGAAAAAAGGGGTTAGATGATGGACTAGACGTGTCAGCGGCCATTGCATCCCTCCCTCCCTCATCCCCTCCCCCCCCCCACGCCCCACCAACCCCCCCTTATCCACCACGCTGCGGCCGAAAGGAAAAATATGTATGCATAATAGACCCACCCACTTAGCCACCCACTGACACACACACACACACACACACACAGGGATGATGATGATGATGATGATGAGACTCTGGATGGTGAAGAGGGAAAGTGACTGAACATTCTTGTGCTAGAGGAGATGAGGACGATTGGAGAGGAGGAGGAGGAGGAGGAGGAGGAGGAGGAGACAAGTCGTATATACATTGTTAAAGTTATAATTGATTCTGCACGAGATGAAGCAGTTATACTCTTGAATATACAGACGAAAACTGCCGCGTATGAGATTGGAGGTGAATATGCGTAGGTGTGTATGAGAGAGAGAGAGAGAGAGAGAGAGAGAGAGAGAGAGAGAGAGAGTGACACCTGCGCGAAGCAAAATTAGAAAGGCAAATACCGGGAAGAACGAGGGGCGGGAGGAACAATAAACAGAGCCAAGTGTTTGCAGAGAAAGCTTCTTGGACTGTTTTCCTTTTTAACGCCCTGTCCGTCCACGCCACCCCCTCCCCCTTACCCCCCCTCACCCCCTCACCCTTCTCCTCCTTGCCATTCCTCTTGCTCTTCCTCCTCCTCTTCCTAGTTCTCCTACTCGTCGATCTTCCTCCTTAACTTTACCTCCACCTTCGATCTTCCTACTAATACCGCCTCCTCCCTCCCCTGCTTCCCCTGCTTTCCCTGCTTTCCTTTCCCCTGCCTTAGCCCTTTCCCTGCCTTCCCCTTCCCCAGCTTTAGCCTTCTATTTTCCCTTCCCCTTCTTTCTTCCCCTTCTACTAGCTTCCTCTTCTCTCTCCACATCCTTTCCCTCTACTTCATCCTTTCCTCTCTTTCCTTTTCATTTCTTTTCTCTTCTTTCCTTACCTTCCACTATTTTCCTCTCCTCTCTACTCACCCATTCCCTCTACTTCATCCTTTCTCCTTCTTCTCTTCTCTTTCCTTTTCCTTCTTCTCCTCTCCTCTACTCACCCATTCCCTCTACTTCATCCTTTCTCCTTCTCCTCTCTTTTCTCTTCTTCTTTCCTTATCTTCCACCTGTTTCCTCTCCTCTCTTTTCACCCTTTCCCTCTACTTCCCTTTCCCCTTCCCCTGCCTTCCCTCTTCCCCTTCCATCATCATCGCAGCCTCCCCCTTCCACCTTGCCTCCACATAAACCAGCCTCTCATCTTCCTCTTCCTCTCCACCCTATCCCATCACACTGCTCCCCCGCCCCCACCGCCCCCCCCCCCCTCGCCCCCCATCCAAGCACTCAACACAGCGCAACTCAAACACTCGGCCGCCCTAACTACACAATTAGATCCTGCACGTCCCCGGCCTGCTTCCCTGACCTGCGCCGAGAGGAAGGATAAACAGATGTGCCGAAAGACGTAGCTGCTTATTAGAGACAGACAGGTAGAGAGGTAGACAGAGGTTGGAAGACAGAGGTAATTAGATAGAGAGGTAGTTAGACAGAGGTAGGAAGACAGAGAGGTAGTTAGACATAGATAGATAGATATAGGTTCTTAGACAAAGATAGACAGACAGACAGACAGGTAGACAGGTAAAGAGAGAAATAGGTAAACATTGAGGTAGGTAGCCAAAGGTAAGAAGACAGAGGTAATTAGACAGATAGTTGGATATTGGTAGTTAGACATAGGTTGTTAGACAGAGGTAGTTAGACAGACAGTTAGGTAAACATTGGTAAGTAGACAGGGAGGTAAGAATAGGTACACAGTTGACAGACAGACGTACACACATACAGAGAGACAGCTGTTGAGAGTTACTGAGACACAAAGAAAATTATGGCTCCACACTTATATGCAATTAGATGGAAGACAAGCACCCAGGCAGAGATAAACAAACAGACGGACAAACATATCCGACTGAGACACACAGAGGAAAACAAACAAACAAACGTTGAGTGCCCTTACACCAAACACACACACACACACACACACACACACACACACACACACACACACACACACACACACACACACACACACACACACACACACACACACACACACACACACACACACACACACACACACACACCAGAGATGGATAGATAAATAGATAGATGGCATAAGAGAGAGAGAGAGAGAGAGAGAGAGAGAGAGAGAGAGAGAGAGAGAGAGAGAGAGAGAGAGAGAGAGAGAGAGAGAGAGAGAGAGAGAGAGAGAGAGAGAGAGAGAGAGAGAGAGAGAGAGAGAGAGATGAGGCACATAGGTTAAACACGAGACCAGACAGACAGACAACAATGACCTTGAGGTAAGAGATAACAGCTTAAAGGAAATTGCAGCACCAGACAGGACAGGAGATGGCAATACCCCCTCCGTTAATACCTTCCTCCCCCCCCCCACCCTTCCTCCCCAGCCTTCACTTCCCCATACCCTTCCCTCCTCACCCCTTTCCTTCCCCCTCTCTCCCTCTGCTCCACCTCTTCTCTTATCTTATTTATTATTCACGGTTTTCTTCTTCCTGTTCCTTCCTTTCCATTTCCCTCACCTTTAATTCCTCCCATTTCTATCTCTTCCTTCGTACCCTTCACCCAATCACCCCAGTCACCTTCACCCACCTTACACCCATGTTTGCAAAGTTCAAGCTATGTTCCCTAACCCTCCTTACTCTCCCTCAGTCTCCCTCTCACTCTCCCGCTCTTCCCTTAGTCTCCCTCATATCTTAACTCTTCTCTCCCTCACTCTCCCTAACCCTCCTCACTCTCCCTCAGATCTTCCCTTCTCTCTTCCTCAGTCTCCCCCTCAGTCTCCCCCTCACTCTCCCGCTCTTCCTTCTCCCCAGCTCCTTCGTCTGTCCACCCTCAGGCAGGCGGCGGTAAATACGGAAACCCAGATATGAAACGCCTTGTGAAACGGAATGTGGCTGAAGCAAACATTCTACGAGGAAAACTGTGTCGCGTTGGAAGGAAATATGAACCCGTGGCTGGAAGGAAGGAAGGGAAAGATAGTGAAATGACGAGGAAGGGAGGGACGATAGTAGAATGGAAAGGAGGAAAGGGATATACAGAGGACACAGCAGGAAATAGGGAGAGGTAAAGGAAAAAAAGAAAAAGGAGAATATGAAGAAGAAAAAGAAGAAGAATAAAAAAATAGATGAGGGGAGGAAAGATAGTATAATGGAAAGGAGGAAAGGGATATACAGAAGACACGGGAGAAATATGGAGAAGTAGAAAAGAAGAAGAAGGAGGGAAGTAGGAATAGAAGGAATACAAAAATCAGAAGAAATAGAAAGAAATGAAAGAACAATAACGAAAGAAGAAATAGCAGAAAGGACAAGAAGAGGAGAAAAAAGAAGATAGAAAATAAGAATAAAGAGAATAGAAAGAACAAAAGAATAGAAAGAATAGAAGGAGGAAGAAAATTGGAAAGGAAAAAAGAATACAAATGAAAGCCAGAAAAAGAAGACCAAAAGAAGACAAACAGGACGAACACGAAGTGCAAAGAAAAAAAAAAAAGAGTAAAACGAAGCAGAAAAAAAAGCTGATCACACAAAACTCAATACATAAACAAAAACAATATAAGAAAACATATTATAGGAAAACCATGACGTAAGGAAAGTGTTATGATAAGCATGACTAAAGGAACGCGGATGGATTACAGACGCATCAAGGAAATTACCTGAAACAAACAAACAAACAAACAAACAAACAGGTATCATAAGCATTTACCTGGAAGTGTGAAGGAGAGGGAGAGAGAGAGAGAGAGAGGGAGAGGGAGAGAAAGGCCAATACTGCCACACCCTTTTCTCAACCTTCTCTCTCCTCTCCCCTCCTTCCTCTTACATTTCTCTCTCCTCTCTCTCCCTTTTCTCTCTCCTCTCTCTCCCTTTTCTCTCTCCTCTTCTTACTATTCCCCCTTCTTGTCCTCCTTTTCTCCTCATGTGTCTCCTCCTCCTCCTCCTCCTCCTCCTCCTCCTCCTCCTCCTCCTCTCCTCTCCGTCTCCATCCCCCTAACCTCTTGATCTGGTGCGACGTAATCCAACTTAAGCCGCGAGAACCGACTCGAAAATGAAACCAAGAGAAAGTTTCCCCACAATCCACGGAGGAAATTTGCCGAAGGTACCGGAGTGCAGTGTGGGTGAGGGAGGAGGGGGGGAGGGAGAGTAGGAGGTGGTGTGTGAGGGGGGGGCGTGCGTGTGTGAGTGTGTTTGCGCTTGTATGTATGTATATGTATGCATGGACGAGGGTAAGTGATCGAGTCGGTAAGGGGAGGATGAAATGGAAAGTGAAGTGACTGGTGTTTTGAGGTGGACTAAATCATTAAAATTCTCTCTCTCTCTCCATTAAAATCCGATTGAGAGAGAGAGAGAGAGAGAGAGAGAGAGAGAGAGAGAGAGAGAGAGAGAGAGAGAGAGAGAGAGAGAGAGAGAGTCGTCTGGCTTGAAATATCTTTAAATTGGTTCCGACCTTTGACTTTTTGTGTGAAATTGCTCCTCCACCTCTTCCCTCCCTTCCTCTTTTACCTCCCTCCTTTCCTTCATCCCTCCCTCCCTCTCCTTCGATATCCTTCTTTCTTCCTCGTCCTTCTGTTCCCCTCACCTTTCCCCGTCTATACAAAATTTACCTCCCTCCGTTCCTGCCGTCCTCCCGCCCACCCACACCATCGATATCCTTCATTCTTCCTCGTCCTTCGTCCCCTGTTCCCCCTGTCTATACAAAATTTACCTCCTCCTTTCCTCCTCCTCCTCCCTCCCTCTCCTTCGATATCCTTCTTTCTTCCTCGTCCTTCTGTTCCCCCTCACCTTTCCCCGTCTATACAAAATTTACCTCCCTCCGTTCCTTCCTTCCTCCCTCCCTCCCTCTCCTTCGATATCCTTCTTTCTTCCTCGTCCTTCTGTTCCCCCTCACCTCTCCCCGTCTATACAAAATTTACCTCCCTCCTTTCCTCCCCTCCTCCCTCCCTCCCTCCCTCTCCTTCGATATCCTTCTTTCTTCCTCGTCCTTCCGTTCCCGCTCACCTCTCCCAGTCTATGCAAAATTTACCTCCCTCCAGCTCCCTCTATCTCCTTCCCACCTTCCCTCCCTCCTTCCCTCCCTTTCTTCCTTCATCTCTCTCCCTCATTCACTCCATCCTTACCTTCCCTTTCTTTCTCCCTCCTTATCTCCTTCCTTTCCTTCCTCCCATTTTCCCTTCCTTTCTACCTCCCTCCCTCCCTCTCCCTACCTACCCTTCCTTCTTCCTCTTCCCCGCCTTCCCTTCAACTTTTTCCCGCCTTCACAAAATTACATTCTTCCCCCATAACCCAAAGACTGACTAGTGCTGGGGAACATTCGGCCCAATTACTTGCCCTCATAATTATCTCCAAATGTATGGCTTGAATTTGTTATAAGGGGAATTGTAATACACTCATATTTATAGCCGTCATAATGTTGGGTCACTTAATGTATTATTTTATTATTCTCGTGCTAAAATGATCTCCGCGCTGTGCTACATACATACATACGAACACACACACACACACACACACACACACACACACACACACACACATGAAGAGACAGGGACGGACAGAGATAGACACACAGACAGACAGACGGACAAACAAAGACAGACAGACACAAACAGACATACTCACACATACATACATACATACATACATATTCCCATACAAATGACGCGCACTCGTATAAATGACAATAGCTTATTTTAATGTTTATGACGGGACAATTATGGGATTGCTTATGAAATGGAAGATAATCAGAATAATATACGGCAGAGGAAGAGAAAAAAGAGGAAAGGGAGAGAGAGAGAGAGAGAGAGAGAGAGAGAGAGAGAGAGAGAGAGAGAGAGAGAGAGAGAGAGAGAGAGAGAGAGAGAGAGAGAGAGAGATAACAAAGAGGAGAATGATAAAGGAGAAGGAGGAGGAAGAGAAGATGGAGGTGGAGCAATAAAAGGAAGAAAGGAAAATCAAAACAGGTGTAGAGAGATGGAAAAGGTAGGAAAAGGAGGAAAGGAGGAGAAGGAGGGAGAAGGAAGAGGAGGAAGAGAAGGAGAGAGACGAAGAGAAGAGGAGGAGAAGAGGAGAATTAATCAGAGAAAAACATGGAAGGACGTGACTCAACATTTATTGTGTGTGTGTGTGTGTGTGTGTGTGTGTGTGTGTGTGTGTGTGTGTGTGTGTGTCCTTGCGTGTGTTTATATTGCCAATAGCGGCGGAAAGATCTCTCTCTCTCCCAACCCATTATCCCTATCTATTCAAAATCAAGCAAATCACCTGTGAAAAACGTCTTAAAATCACCCCTTATGCTTGCCCTGAAAACGTCTGCCCCGGGAACGTTTGCCAGGAGGTAGCTATGAAGGGTGGGCAAGGGGGTGGAGGAGGATTGAGTAGAAGAGGATGGGCAGGATAGGTATAAAACAAACAGCATAACAGAGCTCGAAGCGGAAAAGGGGAGGCAAGAAGGGATGGGGTTGAGAAGGGAAGGAGAGGAGGATGGGGAGGGCAAGGAGGACATGGAAAGGGGAGGAAGGAAGAAGGTGGTGGTAATTATTTTGCGTCTGGCAACAGGGTGGAGGAGAGGAAACGATCGATACTGTGGTAGAGAGAGAGAGAGAGAGAGAGAGAGAGAGAGAGAGAGAGAGAGAGAGAGAGAGAGAGAGAGAGAGAGAGTGAGAGAGAGAGAGAGAGAGAGAGAGAGAGAGAGAGAGAGAGAGAGGAAACGGGTACAGAGAAAAACAAAGAGATAACCAGATAGATAAAGATACACAGACGGACAGAGAGAGAGAGAGAGAGAGAGAGAGAGAGAGAGAGAGAGAGAGAGAGAGAGAGAGAGAGAGAGAGAGAGAGAGAGAGAGAGAGAGAGAGAGAGAGAGAGAGAGAGAGAGAGAGAGAGAGAGAGAGAGAGAGAGAGAGAGAGAGAGAGAGAGAGCAACACGTGTAGGCACTTGTTGATTCCTTTGACAAAAAGATGAACAAAAAAAATAAGGGTGAAATGACCTTTACGAATCGACTGTGTTCTAGGGTTCATACGACTGACCTTTTTTTCGTATTATTTGTTAGTTTTCCTTTTTTTTCTGCTTCCTCTTTAATGTCTCAAATTCTTCTAGTTATCTTTTCTTATCCATGCAATCAGCCTCTTTTTCTCTCCTTTCTCTTTTCCTTTCTTTCCTTATCGTCCCATTCTTTATTTTATTGTTTGCTTTCTTTTCTTTATTGTTGTTTGCTTTTATTACTTTTCTTTGTATTGCCCTTTTCATTATTTTTTGTTTGCTTCTTATCCTCTTTTCGTCCTTTTTTTCTTTCCTTTTTTTTTTTACGAATGTTCCAAGTTTCCCCTCATCTAGTCACTTTCCTAATCTTACATTCATTTAAATTTCATGTCTTCTTCGCCCCTTTTTTTTCTACATTTGTTTTGCTTTGTTTTTATTTCCCTAACTTAACTTTTTTTTCCACATTATAAGAGACATATTACTCCATCTTTTATGACATGCAAATATAAGTCAGGCGTATAATCAAGCGAAGATACGAAGGGGTGTCAGGCTCAGGGAATTTCGGATAAACAAAGGAATCGAAGAGCATAAGTGAGATGGGGCATGAGCACTTCTATCTCTCGTTCTGATTTCTTTCTCTCTTTCCCTTCTTCTTCATCCCTTTCCCATCTTCGTTACTCTTACATATCCCTTACCTTCTCATTTCCTCCTTCCTCATTAATTCGCGTCTTCAACCTGTCTTGCCGTTCACCTCTCCTATATTTGTTCTTTCATTTCATTTCTGCAAAACTTCTCAATTTACTTCTGTGTTCACTCTCTTCTCTAGCCCTTTTTCACTTTTTCTTCCCTTTGTCCTTCATTTTGCTCCCTTCGTCCTCTGTACCATCTCTCTCCACCTCTCGCTCTCACTTTCATTTACTATCATTATCATCATCATCATCATCATTATCCTTGGCGTATACAGTATCTAACTAAAAAAGAATTATATAACACGTATTCAAAAACACTAATTACCTGGCCCAAACTGGAGGCCATTAAATTCACGATCAAAATCCAAGGTATCTCTCATCAATTCGGGCACTTTTTCCATCTTTCCTTTCTTCCTTATCCGTCCTACAATATCACTTCATCCTTGCGAAAGAGAAGACGGAGGAGAAGGAGGAGGAGGAGGAGGAGGAGAGCTTATGGAGGAGAAGGAGAAAGGGAGGAAAGATTAGGAATTGGAAAGGAGGGAGGTTGACAGGTTGACGAAAAAGAAAGGTCAGAGAGGAGAAAGGAAAGGAAGATATTTAAACGCTTTGAAGAAGAGAGAATAGAATGATGAGAAGGAAGGAAGACGAAGATATATGGAGGGAAGGTTGAAAGGAGAACGAGGAGGAGGAAAGGAAAGAAGAGGCGAGAGAGGATATCAGAGAGACGGAATAAGAAAAAAATAACCGGGGAAGAGAAAAGCAAGGAAGTAAAAAAGAAGGAAAATTAAAAGAGAAGGAGAAGGAGGAGGAGGAAGAGGAGGAGGAGGAGGAGAGGCACCGAGTGAAGTTAGGGAGAGGAGGGATAAGAAAGATGAAAAAAAGATTAAAAATATGATATAAAAAAAGATGCATTAAGGACGGGGGGGGGGGCTCTGATGGTGGAGGAGGAGGGAAGAACGGGAGGAGGAAGAATAGAGGAAGAATTTAAAAGAAGAGAGGGAACAGGGGATTCTGAAATGAAGTTTGAGGAATTGTGAAGAAGAGGGATTTAAAAGAAGAGGAGCTTAGCAATGAAAAAAAATGGATGGAATGGGAGAGGATGAAAAAAAAGGTTCCGAAAACATGTAGAAGTCATTGTGAAGAAAAGAAGAAAGGAAGAAAAGAAAGATAAGAAAGGAAGGAAGAAAGGATAAGATTTAAGAGGCAGTATTGATGAAGATTATATTAAGTCTTAGACCGGAGCAAAAATCACGGGAAGAAAAGGAAAGGAAGAAAAAAGTAAGTAAAGTAAAAAAATAAGAAGGAAAAAATGAATTGAAGAGGAAGTAAAGGATGAGTTTGTGAAATAGTTAAGAAGAGCGAAGAATAAGAAGCGATGAACGGAATAAAGGGAAAGAGAAAGAAAGAAAAAGAGAAAAGAAGGAAAGAACGAAGGCAATGAATAAAAAATAGAGGAAAGAAAGGAAGAGAAGAAAGAAGGAAGGAAAGAGGGAAGAAAGAAAGAGAGGAAAGGAGGGAAAACAACGAAAACAGAGAGGAAAGAAGGAGGGAAAGAGGAAAGAAAAGAAGAGAGGAAAGAAGGAAGGAGCGAAGATAACAGCAACAGAGGAAAGAGGGAAGGAAAGAAGAAAGAAAGAAAGGAAAGAAGGAAGAAAAGGAAGAAGAAAGCAGGAAAGAAAAAAAATTAAGGAAAAAACGAAGATAACAGAAAGAGAACACAGAAGGAAGGAATAAGGAAAGAAAGGAAGGAAGAGAGGAAAGAAGGAACGAAGAAGGAAGGAAGGAGGGGTAAAGGATTACACACATATGGGGATTAAATTGATCATAGATAATGGGATGGGGGATTAGACCTTCGCGGATTAATTTCCTTGGGTCACTCTTCTCTCTTTCTCTCCCGGTCTTTCTATCCATCATTCTATCACCATCCACCTCGATTTTGCTCATCCTAATTCATCTTCCTTGTTCCTCATCTCCACTTTCGCTTTCATCTTCTTCCACCTCCCTCCTTTCCTTATTTATCTCTATCTATCTATCTATGGTCAATATCCTCCTCCATTTCACGTTTCCAATTCTATCATCCTTGTTTCTCATCTTCACATTTACTAGTCTTCATCTTTGTCACTCCTTCCCCTATTTATCTTTGTTTATTTACCTGTCATCATTATCATCCACTTCCATTTCACTCTTTCCAGTCCATTTTTTCTCTTCATCTCGTTCTTTCCTTCTTTCCTCTCTTCCTGTAATATTCGCTTTCATCTTTTTCCTTCCTCTTTCTTCCCCTATTCATCTCCATCTATTTATCTATCTACATCATCACATCCATCTTCATTTCGCTCTCTCCAGTACATCATCCTTTCTCCTCATCTCTACATGCACTCTCATCTTCATCCTTCTCTCTCCTCCTTCAATCTCTCTCTCTCTCTCTCCTTCCACCCTCATTCCCCAGACACCTTTACCTGCCCTCCTCTTACCTGTGCTTTCCCTCGTTATTCTCGTTCACCTCATTCGTTTGCTTCACTTTGATTCTCAGTTTGTTGTGAAAGCGCAAGAGAGGATGAAAAGGTGAAAGGGGGACTGAAAGGAATTGGAAGAGAGAGTAAAGAGAAGGAGATGCATAAAGGAAGGAAGGAAGGAAAGAAGGAAAGAATGAAGGTAGAAAGGATGGAAGGAAGGAAGGAAGGAAGGAAGGGTGTGAATGTGGAAGAGTGGATGCTTGGATGGTAAGATGAAAGGGAGGAAGGAAAGGACGAAAGAAAACGGAAAACTTAAAACGAAGGAGTACAAGGGTAAGAAAGAGGAGGTAAGAAGGAGGAAAGGGAATAGAGGATGGAGAAAAGAAGGAAGGAAGGAAAGGAGAGGTAAGGAAGAAGGAAAGAGGAAAGGAAGGAAGCGAAGGAGGAATCGAAATCAGGTAGAAATAGAGAGAAGAAAGAGAGAGAGAGAGAGAGAGAGAGAGAGAGAGAGAGAGAGAGAGAGAGAGAGAGAGAGAGAGAGAGAGAGAGAGAGAGAGAGAGAGAGAGAGAGAGAGAGAGAGAGAGAGAGAGAGAGAGAGAGAGAGAGAGAGAGAGAGAGAGAGAGAGAGAGAGAGAAGGGACACAACAGCAGCAGCAGCAGTAACCATGGCAACAGGGCAGCTTGACTTCTTCCTCCCCCACTACTTCAAGCACCACCACCATCACCACCTTCATCACCACCACCACCACCACCACCACCACCTTCATCATCACCACCACCAGTACACATTCTAATTTCATCACCACCATCTACATCACCACCACCACCAACAACAACTCACATTCACCACCGTCAACACCACTAATACCCCTCCATATATGTAATCACCATCCTCACCACTTCATTCCACAGCCATTATCATCACCACTCTTCACCTCCAGTACTATCATCTTCATCCCCACATCACCACCACCATCACCACCACTACCACCACTACTAAATTCATCTCACCACGCTTAACTTCACTTTCAACTCCACCTCCTAAGAAATAACGATGACGAAGCTAATAATAACAATAATAATAATAATAATAATAATAATAATAATAATAATAATAATAATAATAATTGGGGTGGTTGCAGTAGCGCCCACCGTTCCCCTTGAAACACTTGGCCTTAATTATGTAATCCAGGCAGGTAGAGTCTCGTGAAGCATAAAGTGAGCAATATCCCGACCATCGCTCACTAAGGACACCTGCCTCACCACCACCACCACCACCACCCGTCGCCTTTACTACCTTTCCTTCAACCATTCTACACCAACGACCATTAGCATTAGTTCTCTCACCACCACCATCACCACTATCACCACTACCACCATCACCACCAATATCTTCACTCCTACCACCACTTCCATCATCACCATCCCTCACCACTGCCACCATTTACACTATTTATATCTCACCATCACCACCACCTCCTATCATCACCAGTATCATCATCACCATCATCATCATCATCACTTCTACTTCACTATCGTTGTCCTGCCACCCTCCCTCCCCGTCATCACCATTTTCACAACCACATCATCATCTTACATCCTGAAATAAGAAAATGGCTAGACCTTCACCATCCCCATCACCATCACCATCACCACTAACCTGACCGACCTTCCACCACACAAATCCGATCAAGAGGAAAAATATGGTGATGAAATTGATAGTGAGAAACATTTTACCGGGAGAGAGAGAGAGAGAGAGAGAGAGAGAGAGAGAGAGAGAGAGAGAGAGAGAGAGAGAGAGAGAGAGAGAGAGAGAGAGAGAGAGAGAGAGAGAAAGGGGGCATAGTTGGACGGGAGGAAAAAGTGCAATGGTGAGAGGAGGAAGAGGAGGGTGAAGAGGAGGAGGAATTTCCAGCTGGGATTATAGGAGACTTTGGAAGAGGAGGAAAGAAAAAAGGAGGAGGAGGAGGAGGAGGAGGAGGAGAAATAGAAACAGAATGAAATAAAGAGAAAAGAAATTAAAAGAGAGATAGAAGGGAGGAGGGAGAGGAAGAGGAGGAAGAAAAGGAGAAAACGACACAGAAAGAAAAAGAGAAAAGAAAGAATAAAAGAAAAAAGGAGTAGAAGGAGGAGAAAGAGAAATAGAAACAAAAAGAAAGAAAAAAGAAAAAGAAAGATAAAAAGGAGGAGGAAGAGGAGGAGGAGGAAGAAAATGAGAAAATGAGATGCAGAAACAAAGAAAGCAAGAAAAAAGAAAAAAAAGAGAAGAAAAGTTATCAGTAGTACAAAAAGAGCAGGAGCAAGCAGGGTCGGAATACCATAATAATTAACGGATAAATGAATACACTGATATGCATGTAGATAGATAAATAGATAAATAGAGAGGGAGAGAGAGAAAAAGATAAGCAGATACAATAGAAGGATGATCAGATTATTTTACCATTCCATGTATAATATTTAACATAATCATACGAGCGGCGGAGACAAAAGACGAACGAATGCAGGAAAAAATAAATCTTCTCGCGACAAGCTATTTTTTTTACGCTGCCTGAAAAAAAAAAAAAAAACTCGTGGGCTCTTTATTCATTCACTGCTTGTTATGGCTGTAAAAGAGCATTGGGTTTATCATTTTTATCATCATTTATTTTTATTACTATTATTATTATTATTATTATTATTATTATTATTATTATTATTATTATTATTATTATTATTATTATTATTATTATTATTATTGTTGATGTTACTACCACCACTAACAATAATAAGAGAAAGAACAAGAATGAGAACAAAAACAACAAGAAAAAGAAGAAAACTAAGAGAAAGAAAGAAATAGAAAAGAAAAAAAAAAGAAAGAAGAAGAATGATAATAATAATAATAATAATAATAATAATAATAATAATAATAATAATAATAATAATAATAATAATAATAATAATAATAATAATAATAATAATAATAATAATAATAATAATAATAATAATAAAATAATTCAACGAGCATTATGTATATCGTGTAATTTAGCGACTGTCGTTATTGTTATTTATGTTATTGTTGTTGTTTGATGGTGTTATGATTGCCCTCATCACGGTATAGGAGAATCGAAGTCAAAGGAGAAACTAAAACGTCGACTTGATGATTTCCACTGAACGTCACTTCCTGTCGAGTTGTTGTTGTGTCAGGACGTGTATGAATATTTGAGGCGCCTCGTCAGCGGGTGAGCGTGGCATTCGATTATTTCCATTAGCTTAAGAGGAGGACTGTAAGGGGATAATGAGGCTGAGAGAGAGAGAGAGAGAGAGAGAGAGAGAGAGAGAGAGAGAGAGAGAGAGAGAGAGAGAGAGAGAGAGAGAGAGAGAGAGAGAGAGAGAGAGAGAGAGAGAGAGAGAGAGAGAGACAGACAAAGACAGAGACAGACAGAGACAGAGACAGACAGAGAGAGAGAGAGAGAGAGAGAGAGAGAGAGAGAGAGAGAGAGAGAGAGAGAGAGAGAGAGAGAGAGAGAGAGAGAGAGAGAGAGAGAGAGAGAGAGAGAGAGAGAGAGAGAGAGAGAGAGAGAGAGAGAGAGAGAGAGAGAGAGAGAGAGAGAGAGAGAAAGACAGAGACAGACAAAGACAGAGACAGACAGAGAGACAGACAGAGACAGAGAGACAGAGAGAGAGAGACAGAGAGAGAGAGAGAGAGAGAGAGAGAGAGAGAGAGAGAGAGAGAGAGAGAGAGAGAGAGAGAGAGAGAGAGAGAGAGAGAGAGAGAGAGAGAGAGAGAGAGAGAGAGAGAGAGAGAGAGAGAGAGAGAGAGAGAGATTAATGAAGGAAGGGAAGGAGGAAGGAAGGAAAGGTAAGAAGGAAGGGAGGAAAGATGGAAGGAAGAAAGGAGAAGAAAGGAAAGTAAGGAGGAAAAAAGAAAGAAATCACAATCGAAAAGGAATAGAAAAACGGAGTGACGGGCGATTTGAGAGAAATAAAGACAAAAACAGACAGACACAGACACATACAAACAGACAGACAGACAGACAGAGAGACAGACATGACTAAACTGGACTGGGATAGATAGACTGTACAGACCCTCCACACAGACACTTGATTGATGGCTTAATTATTGTCTGTTTGGCATTTTTAACGATATTGTATTTCTTTTCAAGGTTGTTTTTTTGTTTGTTTGAATATCTGGTACATCTGTGATTATTTAGAAAGTCAACGTGCATATTTCCCAAGTGTTTTTGTAATACTCATTCTGGTAAGCGACTATTACTATTGTTGCTTTTTTTATGTTGTAAGTATTTGGGGTAGAAGTAGTAGCCAATGATTGTTGTAGTAGTAGCAGTAGTAATAGTAGTAGAAGTAGTAGTAGGAGGAGGAGGAGGAAGAGGAAAAAGAAGAAGAAGAAGAAGAAGAAGAAGAAGAAGAAGAAGAAGAAGAAGAAGAAGAAGAAGAAGAAGAAGAAGAAGAAGAAGAAGAAGAAGAAGAAGAAGAAGAAGAAGAAGAAGAAGAAGAAGAAGAAGAAGAAGAAGAAGAAGAAGAAGAAGAAGAAGAAGAAGAAGAAGAAGAAGAAGAAGAAGAAACCAATGATTCTAGTAGTAGTAGAAGGAGGAAGAGGAAGAGGAGGAGGAGGAAGAAGAAGAAGAAGAAGAAGAAGAAGAAGAAGAAGAAGAAGAAGAAGAAGAAGAAGAAGAAGGTATGGAAAGATATAAAAGAGAGATCCTGCTTGGAGGGATGAGGGAGATGAAGAGGGAGTCCGTTTTGGGGGGTGACGCAAGAATTTTATTTACTGCAACTTTATTTCGGTGCCGCTACGCAACTGAAACTAATCACGTGTTTCTTGGCCCATGACCTAACTTTCCGCGAAGTTCCACAAAAATTCGTTCATAACTTTACGAGGTGTCCCGCTAACAGACAGACGGACGGACGGCTGCAGATCCTCAAGTCTTATAAAGGAATTTTTTGCGCTGCCAGAGGTCGAGTTTCATCTTTCGGACGCTATCATCGTGGTAAAAAAAGAGGAACACTATCATCGCATTAAAACAAAAGTATGACAAAGAAGTGACTGAAGCAAACGTACTTCATGAACACCACCACAGTTTATATTTTCGTTCCTCCTAAGAAACGGAAGAGGAAAATATCTGAGTGTAAATTTTGAAACTGGAAAGGAAAAAAAATCAAAACAAGAAGGAATAATAATTAATTTAGCTTGCTGCAAATTATGTATTATGAGATTCCGAGTTTTTTAGCGCTGTCCTATTGTATTTTTATTATGAAAGCTTCCATATAAAGATTTAGTTAATATAGATAATGAGTGAGTGATAACTGAGGAGTGAGGGCGTGTATGAATGAGTACGTAAATGTGCAGGATAAGGAAGGAAGGAAGGGGGAGAGAAAAGATGGAAGGAACGAAGGAAAGGAAGAAGAAAAGAAAGAAGAAATTTAACGAATGACTGGGTGAGTGGAGGAGTAAATTGAATGTTCAAGGGAATGTAAAAGTCTGTTGCTGTGATCGAGATGGGGTCAGTCAGTGAGGGAATGAGTGACTGACTGACTGGCTGACTGACTGACCCACTGACTGACTGGCTGACTGACTGACCGACCGACTGACTGACTGTCCTACTGACTGACTGACTGACCGACGTATTGACTAACTGACTGACTGACTGACTGACCTACTGACTGACTGACTGACTGACTGAGTGTGTTCGTGTACCGAGTGATTGGAAGCCCATCAGAGTGGCAGCATTGACCATGAAGGGAGTTTATGACAAATAGACAAGGAGGTATTGATGGGAGAGAGAGAGAGAGAGAGAGAGAGAGAGAGAGAGAGAGAGAGAGAGAGAGAGAGAGAGAGAGAGAGAGAGAGAGAGAGAGAGAGAGAGAGAGAGAGAGAGAGAGAGAGAGAGAGAGAGAGAGAGAGAGAGAGAGAGAGAGAGAGACTAATGAAGGAAGGGAAGGAGGAAGGAAAGAAAAATAAAGGAAGGAAGGAAGGGATGAGAGATGGTAGGAAAATGGAAGAAGAAAGGAAGGAAAGGAGAAAAGGGGAAAAAAATCACAATCAGGCAGAAATAAAAAGACAAAGTAACGAGCGATATGTGAGAGAGAGAGAGAGAGAGAGAGAGAGAGAGAGAGAGAGAGAGAGAGAGAGAGAGAGAGAGAGAGAGAGAGAGAGAGAGAGAGAGAGAGAGAGAGAGAGAGAGAGAGAGAGAGAGAGAGAGAGAGAGAGAGAGAGAGAGAGTGAGAGAGAGAGAGAGAGAGAGAGAGAGAGAGAGAGAGAGAGAGAGAGAGAGAGAGAGAGAGAGAGAGAGAGAGAGAGAGAGAGAGAGAGAGAGAGAGAGAGAGAGAGAGAGAGAGAGAGAGAGAACAAAAACAAAACTTGGGCACAACCGCTTTGCAAAACAACGTAATGCGGCGGGACTAAATGATTTGATTGCGCTCGTACGTTTGTTTTGAATCCGAAATGGCGTGAAAAATAATACTTTATGCACTAACTTTATTTTACGGACTTTTTTTGTGTGTCACGGGGAGTGTTCGTGAAATACAAGCCGTGTGTGTGTGTGTGTGTGTGTGTGTGTGTGTGTGTGTGTGTGTGTGTGTGTGTGTGTGTGTTTGGCTGCAGGGGTTGTCGGGCGTGGCATGACATCCTCCTTCCCCTCCACACACGTTCGGGTCTGTATTGCAAATGACAGTCACTTTCATATTTTTTAGAGTATTAATCATGCAAATACGGCTTGATTTTTATGGTCAGGGGAGCATTTTTCGGCCCAGTGGAGAACTCTTGAATATTTGCACGTAATTCGTTCTTTTGATTAATTATCGTTCCCTTCTTTTAGTTGGTCATTGTCGGTGCGTTCTGGCGGTGTAATACTATGGGCTGTATTCTTAAACCTTTCTACTGCCAAGCCCACACATTTGACAAGGCTTTCGTAAGAGTTGTGGGCATTTCCATGGGTAGTTTTAAGGCCCTGGTGATATTCTCTTCTCACGTCATTGATTGCTCTTTCCGCCACCTCTTCGGACTCTTTACAGGAGCAGCGAGTAGCGGGCTTTTTTTATTGTTTCCTTTTTTGTGTGTCCTTGTGCTGTCTCCTTTGCTGTGAAAAAAAATTCTGACCTTTCTTCTGTACCATGAATCTAAAAAAACAGTCATGAGGACCCGACTGCTCTCCTTTTTGACCTTTGGAAATAGTTGTTGTGAGGTGGTGGAGCGTCTGACAACACCAATGTTAGTGTCGTTCTGTTAATAGTAAACCCGTTGAGAGGTGAAACAGGTAACATGAAGAATTATTACCATATCAATCTTCAGCATTTACAGAAAACACGAAGAATAAGATAAATCGGGGTTGTCATGGGATGGGAAAGAGAGGGAAAGGAGTGAATGGGAGGAAGGATAGGAGGGAAAGGAAAACTGGAAACTAGCATTGGACGAATAGGAGGGAGAAAAAGGAGACGGAGAAGATAGCTACAGGGTTGTCATGGGATGGAAAAGGAGGGAAAGGAGTGGATTGGAGGAAAGATGGGAGAGAAAGGAAAACTGGAAACTAACATAGAACGAATAGGAAAGAGCAAAGGGGGACGGAGAAGATAGGTACAGGGTTGTCATGGGTTGGAAAATGAGGGAAAGGAGTGGATTGGAGGAAAGATGGGAGAGAAAGGAAAACTGGAAACTAACAATGGAGGAATAGGGAAGAGAGAAAGGAGATGGAGAAGATAACTAAAGGGTAATGAAGGAAGGTGGAAGAGAAAGAAAGAGGAGGAGAAAGGAAGGAAGAAGAACTACTGAGCAAATAGACCAGAGAATGGAAACTGAAAACTAACAATGGACAAATAAGGAAAGAGAAAAGGAAGACGGAAAAAATAACTAAAGGGTAATGAAGGAATGTGGAAGAGAAAGAAAGAGGAGGAGAAAGGAAGGAAGAAGAACTACTGAGCAAATAGACCAGAGAAAGAAAAATTGAAAACAAACAATGGACGAATAGGGAAAGAGAAAAGGAAGACGGAGAGGATAAGTAAATGATAATGAAGGAAGGTAAAGGAGAAAGAAAGAGAAGGAGAAGGGAAGGAAGAACTACTGAGCAAGGAGAACAATGAGGAGGGAGAGAGAATGCAAGACTTTTCACAGTAATTAGATTTTTAGATTGATAATTAGGAGAATCGTCACTCGTTGAAACAATAGCACAAGTCTAACCAACACCCGCCACCAAAATAGCTCCGTGTATAGAAGGTAGAAGGAGGAATAAGCAAGGAAGGAGGCACAAAAGGGAGAAACAGAGGAACAGCGTTAGAGTTAAATCCACCGACTTTACCGGTTGAATCATTTTGTAGTGCATGATTTCTGGGAACCCCGACGCAGGATTGTTCCACGGCAAGGGCAATGAACAAACAAATAAACAGGCAGAGTGGAGCGGAGGGAGGGAGGTACGAAGGGCAGAAGGACCGGAGCCAGACCGAAACACAGACACGATACAATAATAGCCTCGCCATCACCCCTTAACTGACCGCCGCTGCCCCCCTAGTGATCGAGGGTCGCGGCTGCACCAATACCATGCGGCCGGGAGAATGAGAGAGTGGGAATGGACGGGGAAGGCACGGAAGGGGGAGTGTAAGTTAGGGAGAGGGATGACACGAGGAGAAGGGGAAGATAGAGTGAAGGAGAGAGGGGAAGAGAAAGAGAGGAAGAGAGAGAGTTCGGCAAGGGCTGGGAAAGAAAGAGTGAGAAGAATGGGAAGAGAGCACGGGAGGGAGGGAAAAAGAGAGAAAAAGTTAGGAAGAGATATTATACTAAGCAAAGGGAAAGGAAAGGAGGTCTAGGAGCTAAGGGAGAGAAAAGAAGAGAGAGATTGGAGGAAAGGGGAAGCACGGAAGGAAAAAAGAGAGAAGCGAAGGGAAAGGAAGTATTATCAGAAGCAAAGTCGAAGGGTTGGCTGTCTGTATCGTTATCTATAGGTACGAGAAGGAAAAGTGAGGAACTATAAAGGAAGTCTGTTGAGGTACTGGGCTTTGGAAGTGATAATAGCCAGGTCTTTGTCTTATGAACGAGAGAGAGAGAGAGAGAGAGAGAGAGAGAGAGAGAGAGAGAGAGAGAGAGAGAGAGAGAGAGAGAGAGAGAGAGAGAGAGAGAGAGAGAGAGAGAGAGAGAGAGAGAGAGACTTTATGACTTTTGCCATAAAACTTTTATAAGAATGATGAAGAGTGCAGAGATACCAATATACCCACAAAGAAAGAGAAGTAGCCCAGAAGAGAGAGAGAGAGAGAGAGAGAGAAGAGAGAGAGAGAGAGAGAGAGAGAGAGAGAGAGAGGAGAGAGAGAGAGAGAGAGAGAGAGAGAGAGAGAGAGAGAGAGAGAGAGAGAGAGAGGAGAGAGAGAGAGAGAGAGAGAGAGAGAGAGAGAGAGAGGAGAGAGAGAGAGAGAGAGAGGGAGAGAGAGAGAGAGAGAGAGAGAGAGAGAGAGAGAGAGAGAGAGAGAGAGAGAGAGAGAGAGAGAGAGAGAGAGAGAGAGAGAGAGAGAGAGAGAGAGAGAGAGAGAGAGAGAGAGAGAGGGGGGGGGGGTCATGCCGGTTGCAGACAGCGCAGTGGTTTCGTTTACAGCGCTCTTGTTTTCGTTTATAAGACCAGTTTTGAGACGTTTCTGGTTCTCACAACGAATACCTTCCGGAGAGGCCGCAGAGAAGATATATCAAGGTTTCATGGGTGCGTCTCCCGTTCATGGTGCAGAAGCCTTGTAAAACTACCGCGAGGCTCATGAAACAGCCCATGAAAGCCCCGACAACTTGCACGAGAGCCTTGGCAAATAGGTGTGCTGAATCGCTGGAAAACATTTGTGAATACGGACTTCAAGCCATTTTCCTTTTCGGCCAGCGTAAAACAAGCGGTATTTTTCTCTCTGACTAATTAAAAGTTTAAAAGAGGAGGGGGATTTGCTATTCTATATTACCGAATCCAAGCGGCTAACTTGTTTTATTTACATAGATAGATTTTTCTTAAACTTTTTGAGCTGAATGAAGAGAAAAGAGATGATCACCCTTCGCCCCAAGCATAGGTAGTGAGGGCAAGATAATCGTAGCAGCGGAAAACGACCAAAAGAAGACTCGTTCGATAACTTTGCTTCGGCTACACGCGAAGAGCAACGGTGTACGCCTTAATCCTCGGGGCGGGCGGGGGCGCGTTTTGGCAAGAAAAATGCTCTCGACATCATTAAAGCTCCGAAACTGCTTCCAAAAGGGCAAGACTGCGCGGCCCAAGTGCGGGGAACGGCCGCTGAATAGACGAGGCAGGGATGGGAGGGAGGGGGGAGCGATCTGGGAGAGGTAAGAGGGGCAGGGAACGTAGGATGAAAAGAAAAAGGATGAGGAGAAAGGAAGACCGATGGAGGTAAGGATAGAAGGGAAAGAAAGAGATAACGGCGACGTACATTGAAGAAAAAGATTAGGGAGGAAGAGCGATGAGAGTAAGAGGAAGAGAACTTAGAGGGAATAAGGAGAAGGAAAAGGAGGAGATAAAAGGGACGTACATTGAAGAAGATGAGGATAAGAAAGGGAAAATGAAGAGAAGGAAACTTAGAATGAATAATATGAGGGACGGGGCGACAGGGCTAAGAAGAGATAGAACAGATAGAAAGAACTTTGAGAAATAAACAATTATGAGGAAGAGAAAACATGACAACACTGAGGGTGAGGAAAGAGGAAATGGAGAAGGATGGAAGCGTTAAGTGAAGATTGGCAAGGGAGGGAAAGGAGCGTCTGAGGAGGAGGGGGAACTGACCTAGAGGGAAGAGGGAAGTATGGGAGGCGACAATTAACAATGGGAAGAGAAAAGGAAGAGGAGAAAAGAGCTAGATGGCAATGGAATAGGAGGAAGAAGGAAGAGAAGTAGGAAAAGCTCATGGGCAAGGAGAGAAATGAATAGGGGATAAGAAGAAGGAGGAGGAGGAGGAGGAGGAGGATCTTATGTAAAAAGAGGTAGAGGGAGAATTTAAGAAAGGCTTTGAGGGTGAATAAAGAGAGAAAGAAGGGAGAGGGGAGAGTACTGGGGAATAAAGAGGAAGGAAAAAGAAACGAAATATGTGCTTTTGTAATAGATAAACATTAAAAATATTAGCAGTTGGCGGTGTTGTTACTTATTTCTTACTGAATTGGTTAAGCACACACACACACACACGCACACACACACACACGCACAGATGAAAGCATTAACCTCAAGCGTGTAATTTAGTTTCTCGAGTCGTGAATATGAATAAGTCATGTCGTATAATTATATTGAACTAAGCTCCTGCGAAAAGTAATCAGTCTCTTCACTTTTTTTTTTTTTTACTGCGTACCTTCGTTTTTGATTTCTTTTGACTTCTTTTTTTTATTTTGCAATGTCCTAGTTTTTTTTCGCCCTATTTTTACTCTGTACTTTCTTTTTCTCTTCTTTTGTCCTCTTGTTTTCTTCTCTTCTCCCTCCCTCTTTTCTCTTTTTTTCTTTCTTTTTTCCTCTCCGTTTCGCTTTCTTTTCTTCTCCTTATTTTCTTTTCTTCTCTTTTTTCTTTCCTCCTTTTTTCTCTTTTTTTTCCTTTCTCTTCTCTTCTTTTCTTTCCTCTTTTTTTCTCTTCTTTTTTTCTTATTTTCTTTTTTCTTCTCTTTTTTTTTCTTTTACTCTCCTTTTTACTCAGTACCTTCTTTCTCTTTTCTTGTTTTCAATATCTCAACTTTTCTTCACCCCCTTTACTCTCTACCTTCGTTTCTCATTTCCTTTCCCTATTCTATTTTTTGACATTATTTTAACTTTTTCATATTTCCTCTTCATCCCATTTCCTCTTCATCCTATTTTCTCTTCATCCCATTATTCTTCAACTTTACTTTTCCTTCTCCATTCTCGTAACTTTAATATTTCCTCTTTATCCCATTATTTTAACTTTACCTTTCCTTTTTCTTCCTTTTCCTATACTGTAACTTCTTTCTTGTCCTCACATTTTCCTTTTCCTGTTTTTCTTCATCCTGTTTCACCTTCCCTTTACCTTTCAACCTTTTTAATATGCCCTTTTCTATACTGTTTTTCCTTTAAGTCTACCCTTTTTCTACCCTTTCTCACTTCCTTTTCACTTCATTCTCTCCCTCAACTTTCTTTTTTATCTAAACCTCACTCCCCCTTTTCGCTATACAGATTAATCCCTTTTCTCTCTTCTTCTCTTAATATACCCTTTCTAATACCTTCTCCTCGCCATATTACCTTTTCCCCATAAATATAACTCTTTCTCATACCCTTTATACTTCATACTTTTCCTTAACTTCCCTTTCTTATCTTCATTTCGCTCACTCCCCATTTCTCTTTTCATCTTCTCCTTCACTTCCCTTTTCCTCCTCATTTCCCGTCTTCTATGTCACTCTTTCACGCTCACTCCTCCTCAACGTCACTCCCTTACTCTCCTTGCCTATCTCCACTTCACTCTCCTTTTCTCTATACAGGTTAATCCCTCTTCCTTCTCATGCTTCACTCCCCCTTTCGTCTTCATTTTCCGTCTTCTATGTCACTCCCTCAACTCTCCTTTCCTATCTACACTACACTCCCCCATTTCTCTATGCAGTTTAATCACTCTTCCTTCTTCTGCTTCACTTCCCCTTTCCTCTTCATTTGCCGTGTTCTGCGTAAGTCAGCCTTTCATGTTCACTCCTCCTCAACCTCAGTGGCCTGACTTACCTTGCGAATTACCTGCTCCATTTATCAATAATCAAACCCACAACGTCTGCCAGCAACACTCTCTCACCCTTACGCCGTTACCCTTCCTCCTCCTCCTCCTCCTTCAGCTCTTAATTAACGTCTATATCTCCCTTTCATCGTTTATGATCGTATTTCTCTTCTGCTCCCCATCAGCTATATTCCCCGTTTTCTCTTTGTTCTTCTTCCCTCTTTCATTCCTGCAACTCTCGAAAGCTTTATCACTTCTTTCGCTATTCCTTCCTTTCCCTTCCTTTCTCTATATCTCCCTTTCATCGTTTATTATCGTATTTCTCTTCTGCTCCCCATCAGCTATATTCCCCGTTTTCTCTTTATTTTTCTTCCCTCTTTCATTCCTGCAACTCTCGAAAGCCTTATCACTTATTTCGCTATTCCCTCCTTTCCCTTCCTTTCTCTCCCTCTCGCATTTCTCACTGTTCTGTCATCTTTATCTATTCCCTCCTTTTCATCTTCCTTTTCTCTTCTCTCCCTTCGCTTCCTCTTTTTCTCGCAATTCTCTCATCCTCTCCCACTACCTCTAACTTCCTATTTCCCTATATCCTACTCCTCTTTCACTCCTATTCTCTCCTTTCCCTCTTTCTCCCCTCTCGCATCTCTCTTAACACGCACCTCAACCCCTTCCTCTTCATTCTACATCCCCTATTTACCCCCATTCACCTTCTCATCCCAGCCCTTCATCTTTCTTCCCTTCAATCACACTCCTTTTCTTCCTTTTTCCCTTTAGCTCATAGCCTCTACAAACTCTTCCCTTGTCCCTGTAGCCCCGAGCCTCACGTAGATATCAACAACTTTAGAATATCGAGCCACCAAAAAACCTGTAAACAGTCGCCACCGTAGACCAAAGAGAAAATTCCCGATAGATATTAGGGTTTGAAGAACGTGACCTCCATACGAGAGAAAGAGAGAGAGGATGGGGGCAAGAGGGCGCGGGGAAAGGAAGCATCGTTGCCATATTATCGTACTCACCACATTGTATTCATCCTTTTTAAGCTTCAAACTTTCGTACCTAAACAAATAACTACAGAAAATCAAAATTAGCGTTAAAACTCATATATATTGATGTTTCTTTGTTTGTTTTTGCGATAGTTATCAGTCAGAAACGACGAAAATGCTCTACGACGAGTACGGTAATTTGGCAACGCTGAAAGGAAGGGAGGGGAGGGGGGGAGGAGGAGGAGGGTATGCTGGGACGTAAAGGAAGTGCGACTGGCGTTAGTGGAGTCGTTTAGTGCATTAGGGAAGGGAATGGAGTGTCATCCGCTCTATTCCCATCGCCTGAACAGCCTTTTAGCGCAGACGGACGGCTATAGGACGCCTCTCCCTGTGTGTCTTCTGATGTTGTTGCCTTTGCCGCTTTTCCCGCCACCTCCCGCCACCTCCCGCCACCTCCCGCTGACATACGCCCCTCATAATGTCATTCCCACCCTCCAGACGCCACCCGGCCGTCCCATGACATTGATATTTACTGGATATTATTTCCAGTTATCGTGTTTCTCTTCTATTAACCTAACACGTGGCGGATGCTTCGAATACAAGGGAGATGCGAAGGGGTGAACCGAGCAGAAAGGAAGAATATGGTCTCCCTTTAGTATTGTGTATTGTCCTCCCTTAAAACTAGTCCCCGCCTGTCTTTTGTCTGCAGAAAGGAAGAATATGGCCTCCCTTTTGTATTATCCTCCCTTAAAGACTAGTCCCCGCCTGTCTTTTGTCTGCAGAAAGGAAGAATATGGTCTCTCTTTATTATTGTCCTCCCTTAAAAAGTAGTCCCCACCTCTCCTTTGTCTGCGGAAGGAAAGAATATGGTATCCCTTTAGTATTGTCCCCCATTAAAAATTTGTCCTGGCCTGTCTTTTGTCTGCATGCCAAGGTTTCCATCATTCACGAGGTATTTAAAAGTTTCCCACCAAGACTTAAACGGTGAGCCCCGTGACGGTCCGCCGCGGTTATCGTCCCACAAAGATTCATGAGGGTGGCAGTGGTGCGTCTGTCCCCTGCCCCGAGCGTTCCGTCCTGCCGGGGTGGGTTGAGGGTCACATTCTCAAATATTTCGGCGCACCAGCACATATTTGAAAAGGCTTTCGTGGGAGTTCTCAGCATTTCCAGGGGTAGTTTTATGACCCTAGTGGTAGTCTGGCCTTTCTTCTATACCATGAACCCAAAACAACACTCATTAGAACACGATTTGTCTCCGTTTTTGGCCTTTGAAAATATTTGATGTGAGAGGCGGAGGCGTCAGACAATATCGACCTGAGTGAGTGTCTTGATGCATTCACCGAGGGCAGGGTAACACGAGGACCATTTTCGTTAGTTTCCAATTGCGTCATCGTCTTGGGAGTGAAGAATTCTCAAAAAGTGGCAGAGAAATTAAATAAAGATACAAAATCGAACCACACACATGAAAAAGTATAGTGATGACAGTGATGAAGGTGACGGAGGAGTTTGTGGTGGTGTTGACGGTGGTAATGTACGTGGTGGTGGTGGTGGTGGTGGTGGTGGTGGTGGGGTCTGAATTAGTGACGGAAATGAATAATTAATGTACTGCATAACGAGCTGAGAGAGAGGCAGGCAAACACAGACACACAGACAGACACACACACACACATAAAAAAAGATACAGACATAAGGAAAGATACAGACAAAAAGTGATACAGGGACAGACAAACAAACACAGACACACACACAGAAACACACAAAAAAAAGATAGTCAAAGATACAGACAAAAAATAATGATGTAGGAAAAGAGAAAAGGATAAAGAGAAAAAGAGGAAATGAGAGAGAGAGAGAGAGAGAGAGAGAGAGAGAGTGTTAATGGAGTCATGAGTTCTCGCTGCGTCACATAACGTCATAATGGAGAAGAGAGCGTGAGAAGCGGAGGCCAACCTAATATTCTCTCTCTCTCTCTCTCTCTCTCTCTCTCTCTCTCTCGCTCTCTCTCCCTCTCTCTCCGTCAATGCACGAGAGAAAAAGAGAGAGAGAAAAAGGTTGTTCCCATCACATCACACTCAATATTTTTCTCTCTATCTTACCTTCCCATCGCTCCCCTTCCTTCCCCTCTTCCTCCTCCTCCTCCTTCTCCTACTCCTCCCCCACAGAACCCACGCCACTTCATTCCATCTTTCTCTCGCCATTCCATCAGCGAGAGATACGATCGCCAAACTTCACTCTTTCTATTCCTTTCCCTCTCTTTCTTTCCTTCTCCCTCTCTTCTCTTTCTCTTTGTATAGGCAAGAAGGAGATATGCAACAGTTTCCTCCTCCTACCTAAAGATGGCCCGTACGTTCTGCTGCGATATGGAAGTTCCTCTCGGGGCTCTCCTGGGAAGCGGTCTCAAGGGAAGGGTGGATCTATAAACCGAAAAGTCAGTCTGATTCACCGCATCATAAAATTTTTCCCATTGTTTTCTTCCTTCCCCGGTCCGCCGCCAGCCAGCCAGCCCGCTCGTCCGCCTTGTCCGCAGGTGGAAGAGACAGAGAAATGCAGTGACACGAACAGTCAGTCAGTCAGTCAGTCAGTCAGTTCGTCAGTATGTTATTCAGTCGGTAAAGGAAAAGTTAGCGTGTATATGTGAGAGAGTGTGTGTGTGTGTGTGTGTGTGTGTGTGTGTGTGTGTGTGTGTGTGTGGTTTACGCATGACTATTTTATTTTCCCAGTTTCTTTATTTGTTTTTGTCGGTGTTATTGTGTGTATGTATTTTTAGCGACGACTGATGTTTTTTTTCTAGCGACAAGACAATAAACTTCTTGCAGGGATAATCAATTGTACTATTCCAAAAATTCTAGAAACATAAAACCTTCAACATATTTTCAACGCTTAAGTTTTATCTAAGAATATACGCTTTGATTTATGAGCCGGTTACGAAGGAGACAACGCACGGGACGCCTTTTAACGAGGATAAGGATCGCAAGAAGCCTTTATAACCATACTGAAGAGTTCTGGAGTTCATATTTCTTCATTTTCATCGAGAACTATTAGTCATGTCAAAGTTTTACCGTGAAAATTGCATAGGAACTCAAAATAACTACGTGAAGGCCATAAAAATGCTAGATGACCTAATATGATGCTATTTATAACCTCGTGTAAGACTCTAATGACCTCCAAGTGGGCAACGTTAGCAATTTCACATAATTCGTTACACTGAGACGAAAAAGTGTGTTTGCTCAGTTACCTCGTGAATCAGCAACTCTATGTTAGGTGATACATGACTGTGTCTCGAAACGGAATACAGAGAGAACGGTGATTTAGCCGTACTTAAGCCGTTGTGTGTGTCCAGATGTCGTCCAGGTATGAATTATTCTCTCTTCCTCCCTTTCACCCCCCGACCGGCATGCACACACGTCACCTGACACAGTAATTCACTCACGTCTCATCAAATCATCGGGGCAGGTATTTTGGGAAGACCACTTGCCAGGCACCGTAAGAGGAAATTTGATAAGCAAACCAAATATCCAACAAAACCAGTCTCATTTTCTGCCTTCCTTCTTTCCGTTTTCCCTCCGTGTTTCCTTCCTTCCTTCCTTCTTTTCTTCTTTCCTTTCTTCCATTCATTCATTCATCATTTCCTCCATTTTTCTTCCCTCCATTTTTTCCTTTTTCTAATTTCTTTCTTCATTTACTTTACATTCATTCCTAGCATTATTTATATTGTCTTTTTCATTTATTTCGTCTAGTCGTTGTTATTGAATTCCCTCTTACCTGAATTGTGTACAGACAGGTAGACAGACAAACAGGTAGACAGACAGACAAAGATAAAAAAGAGAAGCAAGCAACCTGAGATATATAAAAATACACACACACACACACACACACACACACACACACACACACACACACACACACACACACACACACACACACACACACACGAGGGAGGGGCTTATCCAAACACCCCCGGGCTATATATAAACCGATGTGATTACCGCCTACAACTTTCCTCTAAACTAGTATGAGAACAAGGGTCTCTCTCTCTCTCTCTCTCTCTCTCTCTCTCTCTCTCTCTCTCTCTCTCTCTCTCTCTCTCTCTCTCTCGCTCTCGCCCTCTCCCTCTCCCCCCACACAATAATAACCCTATGTGCATAATTACCCGCTATCGCCAGGTAGGGTAGGGGGATTGGACTAGCTAATTTTTACCGGCTTACCTGTCAGAAATATAAGCTAAAATATAATTAGTCTGCAGGCGCAATGATTATTTTTTCACGTCACACTGAGCCTCCGCCGTGACCTTCTTCTACGCACTGAATTTGGTTGGTTCCCGAAGTGAACTGACGCACCTGTTCTCGCTGTTCTCTTTATCTCGTGTCTCTATTTTTGTTCACGTATCCAGGTGGTGATGCGAGTGATAAGAATGTCGTGTTTTATTCTGCTGACGGTTAACTCTTTTCTGGGATGCTGCACGTAGCTGTGGTGCCGATAACATTGGAGATAGTGAAGATGATAATAATGCTAATGGAATGAGTAATTGTTATGGTGATGGGAGTGGTGGAAATAGTAGAAATAGCAGCAGTTCCAGTTGTATTAATGGTAGTTGCAGTAGTCACTCATAGTAGTAGTAATGGTACATAAGAACATAAGAACGTAGGAGTCTGCAAAAGGCCGGTAGACCTATACAAGGCAGCTCCTTTGAACCTAAGCTCCCGTGAATCTAACTTCACCTAATATCGCTGTCCATGAATAGATCTAATCTATTTTTGAATGTGACAATTGTATTGGCACTCACCGCATGACTGCTTAGCCTATTCCACTCATCCACCACTCTGTTATTAAACCAATTTTTGCCTATGTCCCTGTTGAATCTGAATTTATCCAGTTTAAACCAATTACTTCGTGTCCAACCCGGTTCTCTTACCAACAAAACCTTATGAATATCCCCCTTATTAAAGCCCTTCATTCATTTATAAACCTCGATCATGTCTCCACGCACCCTTCTCCTTTCTAGAGAATGCAAGTTTAACTGATTGAGTCTTTCCTCGTATGGCAAATTTATTAACCCCTAAATCATCTTAGTCATCCTCCTCTGCACCGATTCGAATATTTTGATATCCATTCTATATTAAGGCTTCGCGTGGCTTTGCTGTTGCCTCTATTACTCTCTATTCTTCTGTTGTAATATTCCGATTTAGAAAGGTGAATCAATCCTAGCACTTGTCTCTTTAAGGAGGTGAGGGATGGAAGAGGGGGGTGAGGGGAGGAGAGGTGTGTGGGGGGAAGGGGAGGAGAGAGGGGAGGGACGAGGGGGGTGAAAGAAGGAGTGAAAGGAGGAGAGAGGGGGGTGTGAAGAGAGAGGAGGAGATGTGAGGGAAGAGGATGGTGAGGGGAGGAGCGAGGGGGGTGAGGGGAGGAGAGAGGGGAGTGAAGAGAGTTTGTCTTGTTTGTTTTGTTCACCACTGCCTGAAGGCTGAAGGTAACATGTGTTTTTTGTTCACCTCACCTGCGTGTGTGTGTATGTGTGTGTGTGTGTGTGTGTGTGTGTGTGTGTGTGTGTGTGTGTGTGTGTGTGTGTGTGTGTGTGTGTGTGTGTGTGTGTGTGTGTGTGTTGGAGAGGGAGGGGAGGCTGGACACCATCCCAGTAATGAACAAGACGCCTTCAGCCTCGCGAAATGAATCTTTTTTTATATACTCAAAGAAGTATAAATTGACGATGCACACTGTTTCCTTCCATAAGGTGCAGCCCGATCACCAGGCATTGAGCGTGGCTGAGGCCCGAGCCGCCGCAGCCCGCCGCGACGGGGCTCGATCTTACGTCGCGGCTAAGGTGTCTTCTGGACACCGACGGGAGGAGCCCATTGCCGGCCCTCTCGAGATGGACTTTGTCACCCTCCGCCAGGAGGCTGACAAAGTCGTGGCCGCTATCGAGGCCTCCCTCCAGGACCTCATCCTGGAGGAAACCCTCCGGCAGGAGGCCGGTAAAGTTGTGGCCGCTATTGAGGCCTCCCTCCAGGACCTCATCCTGGAGGAAACCCTCCGGCAGGAGGCTGATAAAGTTGTGGCCGCTATTGAGGCCTCCCTCCAGGACCTCATCCTGGAGGAAACCCTCCGGCAGGAGGCTGATAAAGTTGTGGCCGCTATTGAGGCCTCCCTCCAGGACCTCATCCTGGAGGAAACCCTCCGGCAGGAGGCCGGTAAAGTTGTGGCCGCTATTGAGGCCTCCCTCCAGGACCTCATCCTGGAAGAAACCCTCCGGCAGGAGGCTAACAAAGTCGTGGCCGCTATCGAGGCCTCCCTCCAGGACCTCATCCTGGAGGAAACCCTCCGGCAGGAGGCGTAAATTGTGGCCGCTATTGAGGCCTCCCTCCAGGACCTCATCCTGGAGGAAACCCTCCGGCAGGAGGCTGATAAAGTTGTGGCCGCTATTGAGGCCTCCCTCCAGGACCTCATCCTGGAGGACGAGGATTAGGACATCCAGGCACCAGGCGGCAACGCTAGAGCACGGCGGCGGTGGCGGCCCCTGGCTGGGGGAGCCCCGTCGAGGGCGTGGCCCCCCTGTGGCCCCCCTTTAGGGCGTGGCCCTCCTAGGGCCCCCCTTTAGGGCATAGCCCCCCTGTGGCCCCCCGTTAGAGCGTGGCCCCCTGTGGCCCCCTTTAGGGCGTGGCCCCCCTGTGGCCCCCCTTTAGGGCGTAGCCCCCCTGTGGCCCCCCTTTAGGGCGTGGCCCCCTGGGGCCCCCCTTTAGGGCGTGGCCCCCCTGTGGCCCCCCTTTAGGGCGTGGCCCCCCTTTGGCCCCCCTCTAGGGCGTGATCCCTGGCCCCCCCTGGAGCGGGCGTCCCCAGCAGGGCGTCGCCGCCGCCGCCGGGCCCTGGGTTGTCCGCCGCAGCCTGGAGTTGCAAATCCGTGCCCGTTCTTTTCGTTTCATATCGTTCACTTCCGTTTCATACAGTTCCGTTACGTTCACGGCCACCGCAGCACTCCGGAACATGGCCCTTCACTGAGAACGCCTTTTCTCTCCGTCTTTTCTCTCCGTCTTTTCTTCTCCTCGTGTCTATGCATCGTTCCTTGTGTTCCCTCGTGATGTGTTCTTCCGTGGTCGGGGCGGCGAGTGTTGTGTCTGAGGCGAGGTGAGGCGGCGCGCAGCCACCCAGCCGTTCGTCCTCCCTCTCGGGCTAGCTGATAAATGGGCACTGCCTGGGGACACCTGGGGAAGGTAGGCTGTGGCACCCCGGGTGTCACGCTGGCCCAGTGTCCCGGGGTGACGAGTCCTTGCCCACCACAGGCTCCAGGGCCAAGGCGCCGGAGATGAACACAAGAACATTAGAACATAAGGAGTCTGCAAGAGACCGGTAGGCCTATGCAAGGCAGCTCCTGTGAACCTAAACACACACAGTCATCACTGTCCATGAACTCATCGAATATATTGTTAGTTTGTCCATTGTGTTGGCACTCACATCGCGACTGCCAAGTCTATTATACTCATTCACCACTCTGTTGGTAAAGTAATTCTTGCCTGTGTTCTTGTTGAGTCTGTCCATTGTGTTGGCACTCACCTCGTGACTGCCAAGCCTATTCTACTCATTCACCACTCTGTTGGTAAAGCAATTAGTAGTAGTAGTTAGTAGTAGTAGTAGTAGTAATAGTAGTAGTGGTGGGGTAGTAGTAGTAATAGTAGTAGTGGTGGGGTAGTAGTAGTAGTAGTAGTCATGGGAGTAGTAGTAAATAAAAATCGAATGGAAGTTACCGTAGAGTTTTATCGCCCTGCGACCTTGATTTTGCCCCGCAGCGTGTATTGCTCGAGGCGTTTCCCTTGCTCTGTATACAATTTTCTGCACCAAGCCCACACATATTTTAGCTATAACTCCCCTAGAGCCTTGCCTGAAGTATTTCTGTAGATGTTTCGTCAGTTTTCCTCTGTATATACGCATTTTACTGCAGCCTTGATATTATTTCAGCAAGACGCCGCTGCTTGCACATAACTCTATTACGAATCCCTTGGACGACCAGCCTTTTTTGCATAATGGTATTTGAGGGTCTGCTCCTGAAATTAAGTTGTGTTTAATAAAGCCCAACGTCTTGTTAGTGTATAACGAGAAAACAAGAGAGGAAGAGAGAGAGAGAGAGAGAGAGAGAGAGAGAGAGAGAGAGAGAGAGAGAGAGAGAGAGAGAGCTATGTTGAGCATCTACAAGGAAGGAAGGAAAGCATGCATCATATTCTGATTATGATGTAGAAGAATGAATTTTGCTTTAGATATTTTCCCCCTCTCAAACCCTCATCGAAAATGGATAAAAATGGCAGGGAAAATATTCGCTAGTGGCTATAGGCACTGTACGCTAGACTGGAATTAACACCATACAAATAAAAAGTACAGTAATGAACTTTCCTTAATAATGAACTCTCCATGACGTATATATTTTTCACTTTCCCAGACACGGACCGGCATCGAGCTGGGGATGAAAATAAAGTGCAACATTTCGGGGATCTAGGAGCTCTCCGTCGGCCGTCCATCGCCCGCCGGCACACGCAATTCAGGGCTCCATAAAGCAGCCTCCGCGCGTCGTTGTGGTGGTCGCGGCCCTGTCCAGAGGCTCGTCTCACTTAAGAGGTAAGGGATATAAGTGGACAAGGTGGATCATGGGTGGGTCTGGAACGGTTTGGAGAGCTGTTCGTTTAGGGATTGGGTTGGGTGGGTTTTGTGTGTATGGGGAGGAGCGGATTGTGTGTGTGTGTGTATGTGTTGGTGTCGGTGTTTTTATAGCGCTGTCTTGAGAGGCCACTCGTACGACCCCAGTCCGTTAGTGGAGCAGGTGGATTTTATTTATAGTGGCTGCTGTGATATATGACTCTTGCTCTGTGTGTTTAGCTACGAGTTTACATATTCTTCCTTTATTCTTATTTGTGTGCTTTTCTCCGTTTATTTCTTCTCTTCTTCCTCTCATTTCTGCTCGGTATTTTTTTTCCTTTTTTCTCTCTCTCTTTGTGATCTTCCTCTTCCTTTATTCGTATTCGTGTACTCTCCTCCGTTTATTTCTCCTCCTTTTCCTCTCCTTCTTCTCCTCCTCTTCCTTTATTCTGATTTGTGTGCTCTCCTCCGTTTATTTCTCCTCCCCTTCCTCTCATTTCTGCTGGGTATTTTTTTTCTCCTTTTTTCGCTCTCTCTTCGTGATCCTCCTCTTCCTCATCATTATCCTCTAGGTCGTTCTACAGTCCTCCTCTTGCTTCCATCCCCACCGCCACGACTACCGCCCTCTCGTCCTCTTCCTCCTCCTCCACCTCTTCCTCTTTCTCATCGTCCTTTTCTAGTCATTCACCTCATTATTTTTGTTTTTTTGTTTTTGTCCTTCTGATCCCAACTCCTGCTCCTTCTCTTTCTCCTCCTTCTCCTCCTCCTCCTCCTCCTTCTCTTTATCCTCCATCTCTTTCTCCTCCATCTCTTCCTCCTCCATCTCTTCCTCCTCCATCTCTTCCTCCTCCATCTCTTCCTCCTTGTCCTCCTCCTCCTCCTCTTGGTATCCCCTCATTTAGACTCATTAAGGTCGCAGGAGTTATTTAAGAGGTAAAAAATAAAGGTAGGTCATAACTGGATTTTTGTAAAGAGGAGCACGTAACTATGAATTTATCTCCTCCTCCTCCTCCTCCTCCTCCTCCTCCTCCTCCTCCTCCTCTTCCCTTGTTTCTCCTCCCAGCCCCGTCTCATCATGAAACAATAAACCCTTGCACGAGTAATTTGGAAGATTTAAGGCGAAGTAATTATGACCGGATTAGTCTTGTAACCATGATTTTATTGCTGCTCCCGGTTTCTTCTTATCTCTTTCTCTTCCGGATTACGTAGCTTTGAAAAACGTTTGTGTTAATTTACTTGTTTATTTCTGCATGCATAACGACTCGGGCACTACAACCATATATTTTCTAACGAGTTTTTCCTTTCCTGCGCTCTCTATCCATATGAACAGAACACTTATTAAACCTTTTTCGTGATATGAATTATAAACCAAGTAAGCATCGGTGGGTTAAGAGAACTGAGGAGCACATTTCTGTCATTTATATCAAACCTGTCATATGGTG
Organism: Eriocheir sinensis; assembly: GCF_024679095.1. NCBI lineage: Eukaryota > Metazoa > Arthropoda > Malacostraca > Decapoda > Varunidae > Eriocheir > Eriocheir sinensis. The sequence continues at coordinate 14,938,798 of NC_066536.1, forward strand.
TTGGTAGTGACGGGGTAGAGGACTTCAGTGCATTCATATTAAGAGCACATCATATTAGCCCTTTTTTATCTTATGTGGATTGTAAAAAATAGACATATGAAGCAAAGGAAAGGAAAGGTAGGGAGTACGCTATACCTGTGCGTGGCCTCAGAGCACATATCAGTATCATTAGCCCGTGAGCATCTGGGACGTACGAAGCGATGGGATAAAAAAAAAGTGAGAATTACGTGCAATAAGACAAACTCAGGGGCATTCACCTTCTACCTTGGGGGCATATGTCATACCTGCGCGTGGCCTCAGTGCTCATATCCGTCGCATTATCCCTTGAGCCTGTTGGACGAAAGAAGCGAGAAGATAAAAAAAAAAAAGTGAGGAGTATTTATAGCAAGACGAAATTAAGCAGTACCCAGTCGGGCATTCACCTCCATCCTTAGTCAGCATCGGCAAGGAACAGACGAGTAGCAGGAAGATTCGAAGTTCGCGACGGCTCTAGTTCAGTCTCCGGGAAAAGCCGAGCATAAGTTTCGTAAGGAATAATTTGGGCCATGATGCTTCAGCGGGAAAGTTAGTTCCTGATCTCGACGTAATTGTTCATTTTGCTCCGTGAAGGTTGCAAGTTAAGAGCCTCAGGTAATGAAGGTGGTGTGTGAGCTGAGTCTACCTGGGGAGAGAGAGAGAGAGAGAGAGAGAGAGAGAGAGAGAGAGAGAGAGAGAGAGAGAGAGAGAGAGAGAGAGAGAGAGAGAGAGAGTGAGAGTGAGAGAGAAACAGACAGAGACATGGATAGACAGACAGACAGACAAGTAGAAAGACAAAGACAGACAAATAGGTAGACAGACAGACAGACAAACAAACAGATACAGATACAGATAGCAAAACGGACGAGAGAGAGAGAGAGAGAGAGAGAGAGAGAGAGAGAGAGAGAGAGAGAGAGAGAGAGAGAGAGAGAGAGAGATTGCTCCATCCACAACAACAGAACTACCTCTCCTCCTCAGGGAATAGAGTTGGACGTATTGTTTTTGTCCTTCCTCCATGTCCGCGGGGAGCCTCGGGGCGCGCGAGCTCGAGCGAGACAGAATCCTCCCATCACCATCCCCGCGGCGACGTTTTGTCCTCGAAGGTAGTACAGTGACCTCGCCCGGGCCAGCGTACCCTCTCTCACGTGTTTCTGCCTAACCCTATGCCCTCAGGCCCCATATGTCCCTTCCCTTATGCCTTAACCTATGTCCTCGAGTCTTCATATGTCCATGCCCTTATGTTCTTCCCTAATGTCACTTTCCTTATGTCCTTCCCTTATGTCCATTCCCTTCTGTTCTTCCCTAATGTCACTTCCCTTATGTCACTTTCCTTATGTCCTTCCCTTATGTTCTTCCCTAATGTCCCTTTCCTTATGCCCTTCCCTCATGTCCATTCCCTTATGTCCTTCCCTGATGTCACTTTCCTTATGTCCTTCCCTTATGTCCCTTCCCTTATGCCCTTAAACTCTTCCTCAGGCCTCCATATGTCCCTTCCCTTATGTCATTCCAATATGTCCCTTCCCTTATGTCTTAACCTATGCTCTTAGCCTTTCTTAAATCCCTTCTTCTGACTATTTTCTCCCCTAGTATCACCGATCTCCGTTCTGGCTTGGAAGAGAGTACAATGATCTCCCCCTCGCCTACCTCCCCGCTCACTCGTGTATACCTTAACATATGCCCTTAACCCTCCTCATGTCCCGTCTTCTAACCAATTTCTCCCCTAGCAACACCAATCTCCGTTATGACTTGGAGGAGAGTACAGTGACCTCTTCCTCGCCCACGCTCCCGCCTACATCTCCTCTGTCTTCATCGTTGCCCTGAGCTTTTTCTCTTTCTTCTAGTCTCGCCTCTCGTTCCCACAACCTCAGTCCCGGCACTTAGATTTATCCTTTCACAGTCTCGCCTCTCTCCTACATGATTCCGCCAATTCATCCTTGTTCTGCGCCGCCCACATCTCCTCTGTCTTCATCATTGCCCGCAGCTTCTTCTCTTTCTTCTAGTCTCGCCTCTCGTTCCCACAACCTCAGTCCTGGCACTTAGATTTATCCTTTCACAGTCTCGCCTCTCTCCTACATGATTCCGTCTCCTATTCATCCTTGTTCTGCGCCGCCTCATCCTCCAGAAGCCCTTTGCCATCCGTCCTTGTCTACGTACTCACCATTCCCCGTACTTCCTCTCTCCAGCCTCAAATTTGCTATCACCTCACCTCTCCCTGATCCTATACTCCTTAGCGTTCACTCTCGGTACTGAGGTATTAGGGAAATAACCACCCACGCCTGTCTCGAGTGAGCTACGCGCATGATGTGACTAGCTCTGAGACGCTCATTATTCCTCGTTTTGTCAGCCATCATACGAATAAATGCTTCAAGATTATCGACATGGTAGCAAATTCACTGCCATCTTTCATCAGTTTCTTATTCGTTGTTGTTGTTTTTTATAGATTATCATTGCTATTGTTATCCATTACCAAAAGATCGTATTTTTGATTCAGACTATTTTTTAACCTTTTCTTTATATTTGGTGGCGTATCGTATCCTTTATTTATATTTGCGTACATGTAGGTCTGAGTTCGATATTCATGTAAAGTAAAACCAAATGCAAATAGGTGTATAATATGTAACACCAGCTCCGTATAAATAAGTTTCACCTATTCCTTGCCTCGTGATTTTTTAGGGGGGCACTTTCACCGAACAGACGCTTAAATCTTTGCGTCTGGTTCAGTGCAACGCGCCGAGGAAACATTCAAACCAGTTTCGTCCTCCGGTAAAGCTGTGGAGAGTTTTATTTAACTTGTAAACGTGTGCGGCTTAAAGGGAAGCTGATGCGAGTGTCGAGGAGAACACAGACCCACTAGGACCTGAGGAAGGAGCGAGGGTATGATGGTGATGGTGGTGGTGGTGGAGGGCAGCGTTACCAAATTATCGTACTCAGCCACTCAGCACATCGTATTTTTCGGTTTTTGACTCACAGCTATAGGAAACAAACACCAACAAGTAACGCATTTAACGATAACTTCACCTAGAATCGCGTTATCTGTGTGGCTACGAAAGTTTTGGGCTCTGGAACTGATGAATGCGATGTTTTGAGTACGATAATATGGTAACGCTGGTGGATGGGGAGGATGGTGGTGGTGGAGGGGATGGCGGCGGGATTCTTGGTGGTGGTGATGGTGGTTGTGATGGTGACGGTGGTGGTGAAGGTGGTAGTGGTGGTGGTGACGGTGGAAAGACGCAGTAATTACCGAAATAAAAGTTTTTGCATATCTCTTGAAGATAAGTGTGTGTGTGTGTGTGTGTGTGTGTGTGTGTGTGTGTGTGTGTGTGTGTGTGTGTGTGTGTGTGTGTGTGTGTGTGTGTGTGTGTGTGTGTGTGTGTGTGTGTGTGTGTGTGTGTGTGTGTGTGTGTGTGTGTGTGTGTGTGTGTGTGTGTGTGTGTGTGTGTGTGTTTAATCCTGCCGTTGGCCCACCAGGTAAATTGACTTCTTATTTATCCCAATTTTGTCGTTTATCATCATCAAAATGGCGCTTGTTTTCGAAAAAGTGGATACAAGGCAACACGAATGACAAATAATCCAATCAACGGACTACTTCATTAGCTGCTACCGTGAACTGCGCGATATTTTTTGCCTAATTAACTCCCCCTTTGATCTTCCGATTCAACTTTCTCATCCACTCATGACGTCAATCCATTTTCGATAGAGTCGTTAGTCTCGTCGCTTAATGAACAAAAAAAACTTCGTCTCTCTGAAGATCCAAGAGCTAATCACGAGGGTTGTTATTAATTTTTATTTGAATGGGCGGGAGAAGAGTGATCCAGAAATTCATTAAAGATATCAAACCTTCTGGCCGCGTAAGTGAAGCTCAGGGAGAGTCACTGCTGGCGCATCTCAAGAAATCCTTCCACACGCAATAAAACTTTCCCAGGATACGAGTTTGCTGAGCGGAGGGAGGAGCGGCAGCTGGCAGTAAACACAATAGTCCAGACATCGAGGTGAAGACTTAATCAAGAAAACATGAATAATAAAACAACTGCAGAAGCCTGTTTGCTGCTACGAGGCTGCAGGGTAAACAGGGCGGGCGGGGCATCTGGGCATCAAGACGGAAAACTGGCGGGGCTTGGAGAGGAAGGAGAGTATGGAAGGGTAACATGTTGATGGGAGGGAAAGAAAACGAAGGGCGGGGTGCAGAACAGACTCCCAGAACAAGGCGGGCGGGGCAGCAGGGCATCAAGACGGAAAACTGGCGGGGCTTGGAGAGGAAGGGGGAGAGAACTGAAGGATGACATGTTGATGGGAGGGAAAGAAAACGAAAGACAGGGCGCAGAACAGACTCCCAGAACAAGGCGGGCGGGGCAGCTGGGCATCAAGACGAAAAGCTGGATGGAGAAGAAGACATGGAGAACCGAAGGATGACATGTTAATGGGAGAGAAAGAAAACGGAGGACGGGACGCAGAACAGACTCCCAGAACACACTAATACCAAACCTCAGCCTAGCCTCATTGTCCACGTCCCAGTAAGCGGCGGAGAACCAATTAACAGAATCAAAGACAGAGGTTAACGCCTGATGACACTCCACTCTCCCGGAACAGTCCAGTGGGAGGAGGAATTACTTGTGCGTCAATCCATCCCGCGCACCCGCTGCCCCCTACGTCCTCATCGCCCTTCTTCGGGTGCTCCAGGTCGGCAAAGAACGCTTCCCTAGAGAAAAGAAGGCGCAAAAGACCTCACTGCGCACGTAGCCGATCGCGCAATTACCCTCCATCACGCAATTATTGATCAACACCAAAGGACGATAATTCCAGCCTGCGGGGACCGGATATGTGAGGGGAGTCGCTGAAATACTAGATCGTTTAAACTTGCAGCATGCCAGTATTCCGGTGCGGCGTACAATTATCTCTAAACATAGCCACGAGCGGGTTTCATTAGCTCGATTTCTTTTTCTGAAAACTTAAATTTGAGGGTTGAAAATAGTTACGTTATCGACGGTGTAGCATGAACCCTCAATAACACGAAGTTACGCCACGCAAAATGCTTCTCCGCGTTCAAGGCTTTGAATAATAATAATATGAGGCTTTGAGCGGTTTCGTATTTCCCTGAATCGAGTACGCCTGTTAAAAAAAGTGTTTGCTTCTATCCAAACTCTGCAAGCGACGGCGGCGGCAGAAGTTGTGTTTGAATACTGATGGATTTGAATGCAAACTCCGGAAGTCAAACGGAGAACGATCACGTACTCGACTTGAAAGGGAATTACTTTTTTCAGATATTAGTGAATGGCATAAATAAGTTGCTGGTAAATAATAACTAACCGCAGGAATATCAATACTGGCATCTTAATTTTAAATGGTTAACACACACACACACGCACACGCACCCGCACACACACACACACCCGCGCACACACACGTACACACACACCTGGACTCCGAAAACAACTGCATAAACCGAAACTGAAATATTCGTCTGCATATTGCTCTGTTGGTTTTAATTTGACTTCGACTGGTGAGGGGAGGAGTGTTGCTGCCTTGCCTTTGTTGCAGCACTAATATTTGAAGTAGTAGTAGTAGTAGTAGTAGTAGTAGTAGTAGTTGTTGTAGTTGGAGTTGTTGTACGTATACACACACACACACACACACACACACATCCTCCCCACACACACAACTCCCCCCCCCACAGACACACACTGAGGGAACCAAAAGCAAGAGATAATAGAGAAAAGCGGTGAGTCGTTGAAACAAAACAAAAAAAAATTGTATATACATGCGTGACCTTTGCCAGGCCGAGCTCTTCCCCGCTCATGGCCACTCCCGATGGGGCGCGGCGGCCAGGAGTGGGGGAAGGAAGGGGAGGGGAACTCACCACGGGGCAGCCACAGAATCAACCTTCCCATCCTCTCCCATAGCGACCCGCCTCCGCTCTCTGCGCCTCCCACTGAACCCTATATTAAGTCGAGGATATGACTGCTTTTTCCCTCTTTTTACCTATATTCCCTGACCCGCAAGCCTCTCACCCCACCCCCTCTCTTCTCAACCCTTATCTATTTCTTCTTTTTCTCTGCTGCAACTGGTGGTGGGTGAGTGGTGGTGGGTGTGCGGTTGCCGGGTGAGCAGGAGCGAGGCGAGGCGGCATGAGCAAGGGGTGAGAGGAGGAGGCGCGTGATCGAGGAGCCTAAATGGTGTGACGGCGGCGTTGGGAAGCTGCGGGAGGGTACGAGGGCTGAGTAGGCTTTTTGATAAGTTTAATAAAGATTTAATGAGGCGTTGCGGGGACGAAGAGGAGGGAAAAGAGGAGGGAAAGAGCCGGAATAAGAGGTGAGGTTAGGGAAGGAAAGGCATGAGTGAGTTTGAGTCTGTTCTTGTTGTTTGGTTGGTTGTCATGGTGGTCTCGATCCTCTCCGCTTGCTTGGTTCTTTCTTGTATTGGCGATGCGTTTGAATATTCTGTTTTTTTACCGTCCTTTGTGGTATTCTGTTGTTGTTTGGTTGGTTGAGGTCATGGTGGTCTCAATCCTCTCCGCTCGCTTAGTTCTTTCTTGTATTGGCGATGCATCTGAATATTCTGTTTTTTTACCGTCCTCTGTGGTATTCTGTTGTTGTTTGGTTGGTTGAGGTCATGGTGGTCTCAATCCTCTCCGCTCGCTTGGTTCTTTCTTGTATTGGCGATGCGTTTGAATATTCTGTTTTTTACCGTTCTCTGTGGTATTCTTTGGTATGACGCAGGTGTGTGTGTGTGTGTGTGTGTGTGTGTGTGTGTGTGTGTGTGTGTGTGTGTGTGTGTGTGTGTGTGTGTGTCTTTATGGCTTAAAGTTTCGGACATTCTTTTTTTATGACGTGATGGTGACGTAGCCAGAATTTATGCTTTTCAAACCTGTCTGTGTCCGAGTTGAGGGCGGAGCGGTGGGCCAATGCTCCGCTAACTTGTCGGTCCGTCCGCCAGACTGAGACGAGTGAAAAATGTTTGGGGGGGGGGGGGCGAGGTCCGTCTGAGAAACTCGCCCGGAAACCTGTCGGCGGCTAAAGCTGGAGGCTGATAAACAATGTGCCGGGTGCTCGAGGCCTTAAAGTCTACCCGTGTCTTTGTATTACAGTTGTTTTATGCCCCAGAGGCAATATGGTAAACGGATGATAGATCTTTCAAACACACACACGAAAAATAGATAAATAAATAAGTGAACAAAATAACCTACGGCGGTGCAGCGATAAAAAAAAAAATACACACGGCGATTGTAAGTGAGAAAAAAATAAAGCAAAAACCACATACAAAGCCACAACAAGGAAATGGATGTATATACTGAATGAGTGGCACAGACTTTATAGGCAAACGTGCATGTGTGCGATAACTCCTAACACTATTAAAACTTTCTAATAGTGGCTACATAAATACAGGGACGAGAATGACAGACAGACAGTGAGAAATAAACGTATATAAGAGCTGTCTCGTGGAAGATGACAAACTTGTACTACCTTCTTTTGTATTCACGTCAGTAAGGAAGAAAGATTGAGGAAAGTGAGGGATGGAAAACACACACACACACACACACACACACACACACACACACACACACAACACACACTCTTTCCCAAACCTCGCAACACAGCAGGGAGAGGAGGAGGAGGAGGACGGGGGGAATAACAAGCAGATTGGGTCGTTAAGGGAGTGTAATGAGGTAAATTAGGTAAGAGGAGACCGGGAGAGACGAAGAGGAGTCTGACGGTGTCCTAGGAAAATAAAAGTACCAGCTCCCCGCAAGCATTTGGTCTCTCTGCTTTAAACACAAGAGAAATTCACGGTCGAAGAGAATATCGGAGGCAATTTGAGGAGGAAAAATGTGTTTGTAAATAGGCGAGAGTCAGTTATGCGTTGAGGTGAGGAGAGGGAACAGAGGGAGGAGGAAAACGGTGAGAGGAATATAACAGAGAAGCGAGTCGGGGAAAGAGAAGAGAGAGAAAGGAGTGGACAGAAGAGAGGATGGGAGAAGAGGCGAAACAGGAGAGCAAAGTAAGTTAAGGAGAAAGGACTGAACAGAGGAAAGGAGGAAGAAAGGAAGGGAGGAGATGAAAGAGATGGGAGAGAGATGTTGAAGTGAGAGAAGTTGATAGAGGAGAAAAGCGAGAGGAAGAGAGACGTGAAGAAGAGGGGAAGAGGTGAAGATAGGTAGAAGAGAAGAAAAAAGAGGAGAGGGGAGTGAATGAAAGCGAGGAAATGAAAGCAGAAATGAAGAGAGAAAGAAAGAAGAGTGGAAAGTTAAGAGACGAAGAAAAGAGAGGAGGAGGAAGAGAAAAAAGAAAACAGAGGAGCTTGATATGAGAGGGGTGAATGAAAGCGAGGAAATGAGAGCAGAAGTGAAGAGAGAAGGCAAGGGAAGGTCAGAAGAGAACCGGAGAGGGAAATACAAAATGCTGGAACGGAGGGAGAGCATGAAAGTGACAGAAATCCACCAACACGCTCACAAACACATGCTCCCTGACCTTAACACAGAGAGAGAGAGAGAGAGAGAGAGAGAGAGAGAGCTTACGAAAGCTTGTTAGACTAGAAATAAAACACACAAACACACACACACACACACACACACACACACACACACACACACACACGCACGCCTCCTTTCCCTTCCCTAACATCCATATTCCCACTCACGTATATACTTAATTACCCTTCCCCCTCTATAACAAACATACTCCTACACATGCATAATCATCCTTCACCCCAAAAACAACCTCCTCCACCTCCACTAACCTTCCCACGTCTTCCACAGCTCCCCTTCCACCACACACAACAACCTCATCCATACCTGTCACTCACAACGCCCGCCCCCCTAACTAACGACTCTTCCCCTTTTACCAGGCCGCCCCGCTGTCTATTTTGGGGTATAATCAAGTAAGGCACACCTACGTCACTCTGCAGGCTGTTGGTGCTGTCGGGAACCGTTTCAAATACTCTCCGGTTGATCGTGGGAGCGGCAAAGATTCCTCTGTCGCCCACACACACACACACACACACACCGCAGCCCACCGCCCTCCGCCTCTCGCTCTAATTGCCAGCCACGTACGAGAGCGGGTATTTTCATGGAAGTGTGACTCATCCCCCACAATAAAGCATTCCCGGCATACGTTTTACCTCGTGCGGATGAAAAGTTGGATGGTTTTACGTGTGTTTGTGTATCTGCTTGTCTGTCTGTCTGGATGTTCAGCGCGGCCTCTGGATTCCACATCGTTTTCTCTCTCTCCGCGTCTTCTCAGTTTCTCTCTCCGCCTCTTCCCACTTTCTCTATTCGCCTCTTCCCATTTTCTCTCTCTTCGCGTCGTCCCATTTTCTTTCTCTTCGCGTCGTCCCATTTTCTTTCTCTTCGCGTCTTCCCGTTTTCTTTCTCTTTCTCTTCGCGTCTTCCCATTTTCTTTCTCTCCGCGTCTTCCCATTTTCTCTCTCCGCGTTTTCCCATTTTCTCTCTTCGCGTCTCCCCATTTTCCCCGCTGCACACACGTAAGGGCTCAAGGGATGTTATTATACGAGTAATGATGTTTTTCGTTGTTGTTTTCATATACCACACGCGTGACGGAGTGTCTGTTTATCTGTCTGTCTCTTGCTGGTCTGTTTGTCTCTGTCTGTGCGTCCGGTAGCTGGGGGGACTCCGGTAAATCAGTGACGTCTAGTTGATTTTATTGTTCCTTGCCGACGGGTGCGCTCAGGTAAACAGGGAAGACAGACGAGGAGGAGGAGGAGGAAGAAGAGACGGAGGAGGAGGAGATGGGGGGGCAGGAAGAGGAGGAGAAATGGATGGACGAGTGAAGACGACGGTGGAGCGGATGTGCATGGACTTACATTGATCTAATTCTAGTTTGCAAGACGTGGACTCTGCTTGTGCCTTGTGTGTGTGTGTGTGTGTGTGTGTGTGTGTGTGTGTGTGTGTGTGCGTGGGTGCATTTTTACTGAAGGATCTGTTTATTTAAAGCGAATACGTCACTTTATATTATTTAAGAAAGGAAAAAATTTGTGAGCGTTAAGGAATATTGTCCTCTGTGCACATACATACATACATACATACATACATACATACATACATACAGAGCTGCGTTAACAGTGTCCTCGATATCTTTGCTGACATCCCCTCGAACACTTCCTGCTCTTCCCTTTCCCTGCGTCCGCCTCAAGCCCATCTATTTTATTTCTTTCTCTTCCTTCCTGGGCACTCTCTTTCCCTTCCTCCTCCTTCCTCGGTATCTTTCTCCTCCTCCTCCTTCTCTCCTCCTCCTCCTCCTCTCATACTTCTTTACTCCCCGTGCTATTTTCGTTCAGGTTCGCATTAGTCCTTCTGGTCGAGTTGAGGAATCCATTATCTTCTGATATTTAATGGCGGACTCTGCTAATTTGCGACCTCGATTCTTTCTTGTTTTTCGGGTCTTGCGGATCCAGACGCCAAACATAGCCACCACACACTCCTTCTCCTCCTTCTTCTTCTTCTTCCCCCTCCTCCTTCTTCTTCTCCTCTTCCTCCTCCTTCGTCTCCTTTTCCTCCTCCTTCGTCGTCGTCTCCTCCTTCCCCTCCTCCTCTTTCTCCTCCTTCTTCCTCCTCCTCCTCCTCCTTCTTTTTTTCCTTCTCCTAGATTTAAACGTAAGATAGCCTTGAGTGAAATTAAAGATGTTGAGAGGACATTCAACTCTCGCCCGTTAGGTAATTGAAGGAAGTCTCTTGTTTGCCCCAATTATACGAAGTGTCCTCAAATTGCCGACCTTCCTTGTATGTGTAGAGGTGAAGGGCTATCGAGTTTTGAGAGCAGCCTTTTACAGGAACTCTTCATTTGCACCATAACGCAGAGTAGGACGCGGGGATTTAACGCAGACAGACAACGAACACAAGAGAAGTAGAGAAGATCAGGGTTAGGAGTGGACGGAGACGCGAAGAGGAAATAATATGGGTGAGAAAATAATCGTTGGTGGGTTGACACAGACGAATGGATGGGAGGGACAGACAGGGAAAGGAAGGGAAAGCAACTGAGAAAAAAATGGGGTGGGGGGGGTAAAGGAAGCCGTGTTAGATTGTCGAATAGAGTGCAAAAACAGACTTAGAAGATAAGTTATCGTGACTCTAAAAGGTGACAGATTTGACGAGACAGAAAATAAGGGACCGTAGCAACAAGAAGAGGGGAGTGAAATAACGGAAAAAAGGAGGTAAATATAACGAAGAGAGAAAAGGATAACTAGGTAACTTGAGTCCTAGAAGAGAGAGAAAGGAAGGAAGGAAGGAAGGAAGGAAGGAAGAAGGAAGATGGCGACTGAAGGAAGGGGTGATAAGGAAGAAGTGTAATAAAGGAAAGGAAATGTAAAGAGGAGAGAAAAGATAACTTAGACGTTAGAAGATATGGGAAGAAAGAACGAGCAGGGAAAATGGTGACTGAAGGAAGGGGTGATGAGGTCATATGAGGCCTTTGAGAGGAAGAAATGTAGTAATAGAAAGGAAATGTAATGAAGATAGAAAAAGGTAACTAGGTAACTTGGATCTTGGAAGAGAGAGGAAGGAAGGAAGAGCAGGGAATGTGGTGACTGAATGAATGGGTGATGAGGTCATATGAGGCCTTTGAGAGGAAGAAATGTAGTAATCGAAAGGAAATGTAGTGAAAATAAAAAAAGGTAACTAGGCAACTTGGACCTTAGAAGAGAGAGGAAGGAAGGAAGAGCAGGGAATACGGTGACTAAGAGAAGAAGTTATGGGGTCACATGGTGCTTCTGAGAGGAGGAAAGTGAAGTAATAGGAAGAATACGTGAAAAAGTTGATAGACCGGAGCCAAAGACACGAGGGGATACACGGACAGGAAGATATATTAAAGAGTGAAATACGTACAGAGGAGGGAATACCAATGAAGAGACAGATGGACGGGAAGACGAATTGACCAGAGAACAGGGAAAAGTATTGAGTAGTCGAGGGCACAGACAGTAAATTGGAGCTACACGGAGGAAGAGAGAAAATACCGAAAGGAAGACAAGAAGAGAAATTCGAAAATGGACCGACGAAATTAGTTCACTAGAAAATACACGCCAAATAAGAAGAATGAGAGAGTTAGTGGCAGAACAGATAACAGAAGACAGACTGACGGATGGAGTGGAGAGGGAACAAGAGAGGAGAGGCGACAGGGAGCGAAGAGACGGGTGACAAGTGGTTCGTAGAGAAAGGACAGAGACAGGTGATGGAGAAAATACAGGTACAGATGAAAGAAAAGGGAACATGAGACAGTTGGGAAGGAAAACAGATACAAGTAGAGGAAAGAGAACTGAAACAAGGAAAGGATATGATAGAAAGAGGCAGGAAGGAAAGGCACAGAGGTAGGGAAGCGTAAGGGACAGATGGAAGGGAGAAAAAACGGGCAAAAATTTAGTGGAGGTAGTTAGTAAGAGGAACAGGGGACATGATGGTGGAAAGGGGGAATGGAATGACAGACAGGAGGGAGAATAAGGGACGGTAATGAAGGAACAAGGTGGATAGAGGGACAGAAAGGAACAGGGAGGAGGAAGGGAGAGTCCAGACATGTAGGGGGAAGGGAAAGACAAACAGGGGGAAGGATAAGGATTGGTAAAGGGACAGAAGAGGACAGGGAGGAGGATGGGGGAGTCCGGACATAGAGAGGAGGGAGGGAAAGACAGACTAGGGTGGAGAGGGGGAGAATAAGGGGCGGTAATTAAGGGGAGGGGAAGGGTGGAGGGAAGGGGCTCTATGTGGGGACAAACTGGCCAAGGACGGACGGCAAACTTAGGGCGATTGATGGTTTTGTTGACTCGCGCTGCCATTACCACGACCCTTCCCCCCCCCTCCCCCCGTCTCCTTTTGGCACTCCCCTGGCACCCTTTGTCTTCCGCGGCACTCATATTCTTCCCCTGACACCCTTAAGTTACCCCTGTGGACCTCTTACTGTTTGTTCCCTTGTGGCACCTTCCTCCTCTCGCGCATTCCTCTGCTCCCTCGTCAATGTTCTCCTCCCTTCAGCCTCTCCCTCCTCCTCCTCCTTCTCCATGTTCTCGCTCTCCTTCACCCTCCTTCGTCTTCCTGTCCTCTTTTCATTCTTCCCTGTCACGTCTCGTCTTCCTCGGATCGTCTGTATTCCCTGTGGCACCCTTAACTTGGCCCTCTGAAACCCTCACTGCTCTCCCGTGGCACCCTCTTCCTTTCTTCCTCATCCTTTGTGTCTTTTTGTCCCTCTCTCCTGTTGCTTTGCGTCCTCCTCGGCACTTGTGTTTTCCCTATGGCTGTGTTAACTTATGCACGTGCTGGTCTCATGTAGCACTCTCCTTATCCTCTTCTTCCTCCTCCTCGCTCTCTTCCCATGCTTCATGATCCCCTTCCTTAGTCTCTTCGATCTCATGTTTTCTTATCCTCCTTCAGACAGTTGCAGTTTCCTTTTGGCACCGTTGACTTACACGCGCTGGTCTATCGTAGCATTCTCCTTTTCGCTCTCTCCATATTCTTCTCGATCTTCTTCCTACTCTCTTCCATCTCTCGTTTTTCTTATTCTCCTTCAGGCACTTGTACTTTCCCTTCTGGCACCGTTAACTTACAACCGCTGGTCTCTCATGGCACTCTCCTCCTCTTTCTTCTCCTCGCTGTCTTTCCACTCTTCTCGATCTCCCCCTCACTCTCTTCGATCTCTTGTTTTTTATCCTCCTTCTGGCCGTTTGTGTCTTCCTCCGCACTTATGTTTTCCGTTCGGCAGTCTTAGTTACCCCTGTGGAACTCTCACTTTTCTCCCGCTGGGCCCTCTGCTCCTCCTCGGGGTCTTGATGCTCTCCTCTTTCTTCTTGCTCTTCTTCCCCTTCGCCTCTTCGCTCTCTCTTCCCTTTTCTCGCATACACTTTCCCTCTGGCATTCTTAATTTACCTCAATGGAACTTTTATACTAACCCCCTTTGGTATTGTCCTCCTTTGCTCTCTCTCTCCTCATTCCTCTTTCTCTTCCCCTTCGCCTCCTCCATCTCGCTTTCGTTCTCTTATTCTTCCTTTGGTTTCACACTCTCGTCGCTCTACATCAGTCTTCCCCCGTTTGCAATTTGTTTCCACGGCCCCTTCCTGGCACTCTCGACCCTCCTGCTGTTCCTGATTCCCTCCGTTCACTCCTCTTCCTACTCCTTCGCCTCCTCTATCTATCTTTCGGTCTCTTATTCCTTCTTTGGTTTCACACTTCCAGTCTTCTACCGTTTGCAATTTGTTTCCCTGCTTCCTTTCCCGCTCCCTCGCTCCTTCTGGTTCCCTTCCGCTCACTCGTTTTGCTCGCTACTCCTTCGCCTCCATCTCGCTTTCGCTCCCTTATTCCTCCTTTGCTTTCACACACTCATCGCCTAACATCAGACTCCTCCCGTTTGGTTTGTTTCCACGGCTCCTTTCCCGCTCCCTCGCTCCTTCTGGTTCCCTTCCGCTCACTCGTTTTCCTCGCTACTCCTTCGCTTCCTCCATCTCGCTTTCGTTCTCATATTCTTCCTTTGGTTTCACACTCTCGTCGCCTAACATCAGACTCCTCCGTTTGGTTTGTTTCACTCCTTTCCCCCTCGCTCCTTCTGGTTCCCTTCCGCTCACTCGTTTTCCTCGCTACTCCTTCGCTTCCTCCATCTCGCTTTCGTTCTCATATTCTTCCTTTGGTTTCACACTCTCGTCGCCTAACATCAGACTCCTCCCGTTTGGTTTGTTTCCACGGCTCCTTTCCCGCTCCCTCGCTCCTTCTGGTTCCCTTCCGCTCACTCGTTTTGCTCGCTACTCCTTCGCCTCCATCTCGCTTTCGCTCCCTTATTCCTCCTTTGCTTTCACACACTCATCGCCTAACATCAGACTCCTCCCCTTTGGTTTGTTTCCACGGCTCCTTTCCCGCTCCCTCGCTCCTTCTGGTTCCCTTCCGCTCACTCGTTTTCCTCGCTACTCCTTCGCTTCCTCCATCTCGCTTTCGTTCTCATATTCTTCCTTTGGTTTCACACTCTCGTCGCCTAACATCAGACTCCTCCCGTTTGGTTTGTTTCCACGGCTCCTTTCCCGCTCCCTCGCTCCTTCTGGTTCCCTTCCGCTCACTCGTTTTCCTCGCTACTCCTTCGCTTCCTCCATCTCGCTTTCGTTCTCATATTCTTCCTTTGGTTTCACACTCTCGTCGCCTAACATCAGACTCCTCCCGTTTGGTTTGTTTCCACGGCTCCTTTCCCGCTCCCTCGTTCCTTCTGGTTTCCTTCCGTCACGCCTCTTCCTCCCTACCGTCCCCTTCTTTCCCTCACTAACGCTTCCTTACCCCCGATCCTCCCTGAGCCTCATAAGCTTCTGGCGGCCTCCACGCGTCCTTCATCTTGCCTTACCTGCCGCTCCTCTCCTCCGCGTCATCACGTTCCGTTTTTTTTCTTCAACTTGTTCTTCTTTTGTATGCTCATTTTCCTTCTCCTCTACCTCCCCCACCTCCTCCTCCTGCGCTGTCTTATTCTTTTCTCCATTCTTCTGCTTCCTCGTCTTTTTCTTTCTTTTTTTCCACATTTTCTCTGTCCCAACCAAAAAATGAGACGTTATATGCATTCCATTTGGGGTTATCTTTATGGTTTTGGGGGATTTTCATTTTTTTTTCATCAGTGGTTCGTGTCGGGTAGCTAGTGTGTGCGTGTGTGTGTGTGTGTTTCCCTCTCATTGGTTTTTCATGTTATTTTTCGGGTCCATTCTGCGGGTTTTGTGTCCGTGGTTAGCGGGTTTCCCTTTCGCGTGGGTCCGTCTGTACTGGACACACGCTCTATAGGGATGCTGAAGGAGGGAGAAAGAAAGGGAGGATGGTGTTAAATGAAAAGGAAAGGTGGAGCTTGGTGGAATTTGAGCTAGAGGAGGAGGAGGAGGAGGAGGTGGAGAAGGAAGAAGAAGAAGAAGAAAAAGAAGAAGGAAAGAAAAGTAAAAAAGAAATGAAAAGAAAAAAAGAAAAAAAGGAAGACAAAGAAGAGGAAAAAGAGGAGAAGTGGGAGGAGGAAGAGGAAGACGAAAAGGAGGAGGAAGAAGAAGAAAAAGAGGAGGAGGAAAGAGAGGAGGGAAAATAGGAGGAGGAAAAGGAAGAATAAAGGGAAGAGAGGAAGGAGGAGGAAGAGAAAGAGTAAAAGGAGGAGGAAGAAAAAGAAAAAGAGGAAGTGGAAAGAGAGGAGGGAAAATAGGAGGAGGAAAAGGAAGAATAAAAGGAAGAGAAGAAGGAGGAGGAGGAGGAGACCGTGGAGGAAAAAGTAAATAGGAACTGGAAAGAAATAATCACAGAGACAGACAAGCATGTTGACAGACGGACAGAGAGACAGAGGCAGAGGCAGAAGGAGAGCAAAGGAGTCGGGCAAAAAGAAGGAAAAGGAGAGAGCGCAAAACACAAGCACTGATGATAAAGAAAGACGGAAGAGGCGCCAGGAACAGACACACACACCTCAAACCATCTATTATTCACGAACCCCCGCTGGCAAGTTACGTCCCTCCGTCCGTTTATACGTCCTTTCTAAGCAACCGCATGAAGGGAAATGGTGGCAGAAAAAAAGACACGCAAACAGAAGCACTCACACAAGAGGAGGGAGAAATGTCGATGCAAAACTATAAAAGAAAATGTCTTCGTCCATTAAGTTGCGTCCGTTTAAACATACTTTCCAGAGGTTAAGGAAAAGAACTGGAAAAAGACACGCAAACAGAAGCACTCACACTAGAGGAGGGAGAAATGTCGATGCAAAACTATATAAAAAATGTCTTCGTCCATTAAATTGCGTCCGGTTATACACGCATTCCAGACGTTAAGGGAAAGAAATGGAAAAAGACACGAAAACAGAAGCACACACACACACACACACACACACACTAGAGGAGAGAGAAATGTCGATGCAAAACTATGAAAAAAAAAAAAGTCTTCCTCCACTAAACTGGTCACCTCCCTCCCTCATCCCAATATTGAGGTGTGTGAAGGAGGAGGAGGAGGCGTTAGAGGTGGCAAAGTAGAAGAGAAAAACATGTGCACAGAGGAGCTGGTATGGCGCGGAGGAGGAAGCGTAGAAGAAGATAAAGAGCGAAGGTGATGCATAGTGAGGTACGAGTGTGCGGGAGGAATCGTTAGTGGAGGCAGAAGTAGGAGGAGCAAAACCGTGTACACTGAAGAGGAAGAGATGGATAGCGTGAGTGAGGAAGTCTTAGTGGTGGTGATGGCGGTGGGGCAGTCGAGACACGCGTTGGGGCTCCTCGTTTCAGAGCAAGATGTTACCAGCCAGCCAGCCAGCCTTCACGGGGGAGGGGAATATGCAAGGACAGCAAGGACCCGGAGAGAGCGTAAGGCGAGCCAGAAACAGAAATGAAAGATAGCGTAGTGTTGCTCAACCTACCGCGGCGTAGAGGAGGGAAGGCAAGGGGAGCAAAACTCTTTAAGGAAGGAATGAAAGGAAGAAGGGAGCGAGGGAGAAAGAGGAATGAAAGGCTGAAAGGGAGGGAGATCGCAGCATAATGAGAAGAGATAGGGAGGTAGACCGAGGGAGGAAGGAAAGGGAGAAGAAGGAAAGAAGGAAGGAAGAAGGGAGCGAGGGAGAAAGAGGAATGAAAGGCTGAAAGGGAGGGAGATCTCAGGATAATGAGAAAAGATAGGGAGGTAGACCGAGGGAGGAAGGAAAGGGAGAAGAAGGAAAGAAGGAAGGAAGAAGGGAGCGAGGGAGAAAGAGGAATGAAAGAAATGAAAGGCTGAAAGGGAGGGAGATCGCAGCACAATGAGAAGAGATTGGGAGGTAGACCGAGGGAGGAGGGAAGGAAAGAAGGAAGGAAGAAAGGGAGGGAGGGAGGAACGGAAGGAGACATGGATGCAGGAAGAGAGGAGGGGAGGTTTAGGAGGGAGAGAGGGAGGGAAAGAGAGAGAGAGAGAAAGGGAGGAGGGCCATCAGGTTCAGCTGGATGCCTCGGGGCTCTGAACGTCGTTGAGGGTCGGGTCTCAGTCTTCCTGGGGCGCCGCGGCAGGAAGAAGAATATCCCCAAAGAGAAACAAAAATACCCTGAAGCTTCTCGTGTTAAATATTAAATAGGCTTTTCTCTTGAGCGGGGAGGGGGGGGGTTGCATTGTGGCGATGTAAATGTAAAAGATATACGACCCTTTTTTTCTATGCCATCTTTTAGGTTATGTATATTCTTCGGTAAACCATTTATTTTCTAGTGTGTTTTCCCTATTAAAAGTGCGAATGTGTGAAACAGCGGACCGTTTTATTTTCACTTTTGTGTGTTCGCCATTTCGGCACTGGAGGGAGAGGCGCACGGCTTCCCCTGACGCACGAAAACTTTGTCGATGGATCCATTAATATTTTACGGCCGAAGTTTGTGCTCCTCGCCGACACGCCTGAGCACCGCGACTCTCGGGCACGTGTCGGCGCGTCGCATGTGGGTCGGCGCGTCGCATGTGGGTCGGCGCGTCGCATGTGGGTCGGCGCGTCGCATGTGGGTCGGCGTGACGGGGACAAAGAGACAAAAGCGCCGTAAAGAGTAGTGCGGCCCGGAGGTTAAGAGTTACGTGCCTTCAACAGCTCTTAGGGTCGGATTCTTAAACATTTCGTCGCCCAAAAACACAAATTTGACCAGACTTTCGTATGAGTTTTGGGCATTTCCATGTGTAGTTTTATGACCCTGGTGGTAGTCTGACCCTTCTTCTGTACCATGAACCTAAAGAAACACTCATTAGAACCCGACTGACCCCCTCTTTGACCTTTAGAAAGAGTTGATGTGAGAAGCGCAAGGGTCTTATAATGCTGGCCTTAGAATCACGCCCCGGTGCTCCCCACACACACCAGGAACTCGACTTTGTAACTTGTCAGACTCTACCAGGGAATAGAAAAAATACTGCCAGACGAACTACCGTATGTTGAAAGTTTGAAAAGTTTACCGTTACTGTTTTCCTATAATGTACTAAATGATATTGAATAAGCAACTGGTAATGATAATAATAATAAGAACAAGAACAAGAACAAGAACAAGAAGAAAATAGAAAAAAATAGAAAAGGAGAAAATAAAAGAAAAAAGAAAAGAAGAAGAAATAGAAGGAGAAAGAGAAGAAGAATGTAAAAGCAAACTATATACCTCTCTCACACACAAAAAAAAGACAGGCCTCGCTGGACACCAAGAAGAAAAAAAATGATAAAATGTTGAAAAAGGAGGAGAAGACGGAGACTCATAAGAGATCCCACGATTAATTGGTTTCAAAGCTGATGAAATTATGACACTAAGACCGCGGATCATACGTCGAGGAGGGAAACTCTCAAAGACATTAGCGACGAACGTGAAAAATAGTATAAAAAAAGAGTTAGGAAAGACTAGATAGAGAATTTTAATGTCAGCCGAATTATTTTGATCAGGAAGGCTCGTCAGATATTCGTTACTGGTCATCACTTGTAGGGTAAAACTAGATGTCGTTCAAAGGCAGTAACACTTTTCACTTGTGGGACCGTATGTGATCGTGTGGGGGGGAGAGGGGGAGTGGGGGGGGCGTGGGACCGTATGTGATCGTGTGGGGGGAAGAGGGGGAGTGGGGGGGGGCACACACACACACACACACACACACACACACACACACACACATATAGACAGGGACACAGACAGACACAAAAGCGGAAACGGATAGACAGACACAAAACCAGCCAGACAGACAGACAAAAACAAAGACATACACTCATACAAAGACAGACAAACAAACTATACTTTATTTAACTCTTTTTTTTCTTTCTATTTATTAGTGTCACGATACATGTATATATTATTTTACAGTGTTTTTTTCTTACATAAAAGCAAACAAACACGTAAAAGAAAGACTACTATTGAGCAAGAAAGAAATAGATTAGTATCACTCTTAGATGGAATAAAAAAAAACGCCATAGAGTGAGTCTGATTTACTGATGGAAATATAAAATTGAGGAAGAAGAAGAAGGCAAACGAAAAGGAGATAAAGAACAGAATATTGAAAGAAGAGGATAGAGAAAGGGAATGGTAGAGGGAGAAGAGGGTAGAGAAAGAGGAAGACAGATGAAGGAATAAGAAGATAGAGAATGAAGAGGGTAAAGGAAGAGGAAAGAGGGAAGAGGAGGAAGAGGACAGTGGAAGAAGGAGAAGGTAGATGAAGAATAGCATAGAGGAAGAGGAGATGGGGATGAATAAGAAGTTAAAGGAAAAGGAAGGTAAAGGAAGAAGAGGAAAAGGAGAAGAAAAGGACAGAGATGAAGATGAAAAGGATAAAGGAAAAAGAAGTAAGGTAGAGGAAGAAGAGGGAAGTAGAAGAAAAGAATAGAGATGAGGAGAAAGAAGGTAACGGAAAAAAAAGATAGGTAGAGAAAGAAGAGGGCAGAGGAAGAAAAGAATAGGGATGAGGCTGAAGAAGGTAAAGAAAAAAGAAGATAGGCAGAGAAAGAAGAGGGCAGAGGAAGAAAAGAATAGGGATGAGGCTGAAGAAGATAAAGGAAGAAGAAGATGGGTAAAGGAAGAAGAGGAAAAGAGAAGGATAAAGATGAAGATGAAGAAGGTAAAGAAAAGAAGAGGAGAGAAGAGGAAGAAAAGGATAGAGGTAAGGATAAGATAAAGAAAGTAAAGAAATAAAAAAAGAAGATAGGCTGAGGAAAAGAAGAAGGGCAGAGAAAGACTAGTATCAAAGTTTCTCTCCACAGCTTTCCACTCACGAAGGTCTATTATTTTTTGTCTCCTATTTAACAGCGGCGAGGCGGACGATAGAGAAAGGATAATTACTTCTTCTCGTCATCATCCTTTATAGGGCTCGTCACGTCCCTCTTAACTAATCCAATCACCTGACATCAACCTCCTCCTCCTCCTCCTCCTCCTCCTCCTCCTCCTCTTAGCTTAAAAGATGATTCATATTTCAGAATGGCTCTGGTAACTTTGGATTTTTTTTCTCTCTTTTTTACTCTTCTCTTGAATGAGTTGAGGTCGTTGGCAGGAGCAAATACAGACACCATCGTAGCTGTGCTGTCTAAAGCATCTATATCTCTCTATCTGTCTATCTATCTATCTAGCTGAGCACCAAAGAATCGATTTTGCCAGAGAAAGGGACTCCAGGTTGCTAGGATTTTTTTTTTTTCTTCGTCAAAGGAAAATGAGCGAAGAATGAACAAAAACAGTAGGAAGAAATGCTCCTAAAAAGAAAGAGAGAGAAGATGGTGAAGAATGATTATAAGGTATGGCGGTGAAAAATAATGTATAGTTCCAAAGGTCTTAACCCGGTAGCGGCAACGGGCCAAATTTGTGGCTTTACCTTGAACCAGCTATGGGCCAAATTTTTACCATGATATAAACCCCCAAAAAATAGATGATGCGTTAACTGATCACAAATGCGTCGGTACTATATATTATGAAGTGGTTTGCGTGAGTGGTGATTTTTTCTCATTAATTCTCTTAGAGGGGCCTTTAAGATACATGATCCCCGCAGCTACTGGGTTAATACTCCCCTGTCAGCCATGTTATCATACTCACAGTTGCCGGAATATGAAAACTCCGGTGCGGCAAAATAAAAATGAGTAGAAATACCATCATAGTTAATTAAGGAGAGTGACTAGGAGGTAATAGCTAACCTTGGGAGCACTCCTAATTAAGTACGAAGACAGGTAAGCATGAGGAGGTAAGGCAGATGCAGGATTATCATTAAGATTTACGAAGGCTTTTAGGGCCATAATATTCAGCATTTCCTCGCCTAAGCAGAAGCAGGCAAAGCAAGCACACGCACATTTGACAAGGCTTTCGTATAGGGAGTTGTAGACTTTTCCATTGGTAGCTTCACGGCCCTGATTATAATATGACGAAGCTTCCGTACCATGAACGTGAAAAAACCTATTCGAGCGCATTTACTATATTTTGGCCTGTAGAAACGATTAAAGTAAACTGGAATGTAAGGTACTGGTTTGTAGATAATATGTATTTATGTATTATGCGTCTAAGAACACTAACTTTATATTTCTGGAATAGATGTTGGCTCACTGAATTATAAAAAAGAGTGAGATATTTGACTGGAGTGGAGAATCGCCTCACCTCACCCTCGACTAACCATCATCTGTGTGTTTCGAAGCGAAGGGGATTCTTAAGATTTAGAAACATACGAGCTCCCTAGAAACCCCCTGAAGATACTGACTGACGAGATTACGGACTGGCTGGCGTGAATAACCTTCCTCTAGATATCCATATAGTCGCGTGAAGCTGCATATTCGAGACCTATGATATACCATTCGGAATTATTGTGTTCTTTTAAACGGACGAAGACTAAACAAGGAAGTCATCTGGAACTCTTGGGAAGTTTGAAAGCTGTTTTAGGGTTTGCCATCGACTAGTTTATGAGGAAGAAAGAAATACGTGATAAAGAGGAGCCCTGGACCCATATTTTCAAACCTTTCCGCGGACTTACACACCCAAATTTAGTAAAGCCTTTGTAGAGGTTGTGGGTATTTCCCTGGGTAGTTTTGGGGGCTTATTAATAGTTTGACAAGGCTTCTACACTTTAACGTAAAAAATACACTTGAGAACCCGACTAATCTTCTCTGTGGCCTTTGGAAATAGTTGTATAGAGCCGAATGCGTCTGAAAATATTGAACCTGGACTACTTAACACCCCTCTGGACCCTAAGAACACACAGCACAAGAGGGAGACGAGGATTAAATAGGGTTCATGTGTTGGTGACGTCCTTTGCCTATATACACAACGATTACGGCCTCCTGCATCTTTGTGACGACGATCGATTTAGGCCGCAGATAAACACGACGTCTGACCCTGCAGTGGAAAAGGCCTGAGCCACAATGGAACGAGAAAACCTCCAAGTGTGAAGTTCCCGCGAGCCTGGAGATCACTATTAAGTCTTGCGCGACGATCGATTTCGGCCGCAGTTAGACACGTGATGC